>NW_024038250.1:0-66365 GCF_016077235.1 Cyprinodon tularosa
AACAGTAATAGCAGAAAGATACGGAAACATTTTAAAAGTTGAATGGTGTTTCTAGCTGAAAGTATGCTGAAGTAGTTAAAGGTCAAAGATGATGAAGGTTTAGCTGAATTTTGCTGAAATCTAAGAATTCTACATGCATTTCAATGGGACAAAAAAAACGCAGAAAAAGCTGAATAACGCGAAAACTACCAAAAATATCTTTACCAAAAGACATAGCAGAATTCAACTGAACGAGCTGAACGTTTTGATACCAAAATTGTTGAAATCGGTTGAAAACTGCGGGACTAGTTAGAGTCAGAAAAATTTAAAGTGAACAACAATAAGTGGGAATGCATAAGCATTCCCACTTGATAATACGCGGAATAAATATGTGCAATAGTAATAGGTGGGCCATGCCTTCGGCATGTGGCCCCCCTAATAATACGCGGAATAAATATGTGAGATAGTAGTAGGTGGGCCATGCCTTCGGCATGTGGCCCCCCTAATAAATATGTGCAATAGTAATAGGTGGGCCATGCCTTCGGCATGTGGCCCCCCTAATAATACGCGGAATAAATATGTGAGATAGTAGTAGGTGGGCCATGCCTTCGGCATGTGGCCCCCCTAATAATACGCGGAATAAATATGTGAGATAGTAGTAGGTGGGCCATGCCTTCGGCATGTGGCCCCCCTAATAATACGCGGAATAAATATGTGCAATAGTAATAGGTGGGCCATGCCTTCGGCATGTGGCCCCCCTAATAAATATGTGAGATAGTAGTAGGTGGGCCATGCCTTCGGCATGTGGCCCCCCAAAAATTTAAGGAGAAGTAGAAGAAAAGTTTTGTCTAAAAATGTATTTCTCCAGTAAAATATAGATAGCCAAAATTTGTTAATTGAAACCTCTGCTAAATTGGGTACGTGTCTGAGAGCTCTCAAAGCATTAGTAGTCTCCTCACATTTTTATGACTTTTCCATCATGCTCCTGACTCATACTACACATTCTAGGGATTCTGCAAGTGCCACCAACTGAACTTTTGTAAGACCATTATGAATCAAATTGAAGATATGTATTCCAACATACAGAAATGTCCGAGACAATTACAGTCATGAAATGATTTGCAAAATTGGTGAGTTTATTATCACCTACTAAAATATAAATAATTACAATTTCTTCCATTTGCTTTGTTTTTTAAATAATGAACGATGTGGAATAATTATCCTTCATTAAACGTTTTACTTGAATCTTATTAAGAAATGATGAAAGTATTGAATAAAGTTTGTAGTTTTGCTACTAATCATAAGTAATGTCACTAAATAAAATAAAATTATTTTTTAACCATAAACTGGAGCAGAGAAACACTGTTAGTGCTAGAGTTTTCTTGTTTACTCAGAAAACTTTTTTTTAAATCATTATTAGTGTGCTTGATGGGCCATTTGGTGTTCAAGTGTAAGGACAGCCTGTTTCATTTAAAATTAAATAAGTAATAGTTATTAGTAAATTACTCAGTGAACAGTATTTATAATGTCTCTCGAATTTTAAACCAACATATGTTACCTGCTGTAAGGATTGGTCCATGACTTTGAAAATAAAAGGATTTAGAAAAGAGTTTCTTCTATTCCTCAATCTGTCATTATTGCATTATATCATTTTTGATAAACTTTTATTTTTCTGTCTGTATATGAAATTTACTTAGCTTAATGTGCTTTAGTGAACTGTTGCCTGCTACGTCCTGATTAAAGTGGGATCCCAGGTATCTGGAGTCGACCTTTCCCTCTGCCCAAAAAAATACAGACATGTTGCTACAGCTGTTTGGTATTGCTAATTTAATTTAAAATTTGGAGCATGAATGGTCTGGTCAGTTTAGAAACAAGTTCTCTTCTGGTAAAGTCCAGTTCCAGTTTGGTGCTCCGGCCCTGGCAGAAGACTTTGATGCTGTGAATCAAAAGACGCTTGGATGAGTAACCTGGAAAAGGATTAGAGCAGTCTTCCCACAGAGACTTGTAGTGGAATTGGCCAGAGGATAAGAGGGAGAAGATGGAGTGGACTTGGATCTTGCAAGATGATTGGCTTTAGAGAAAGTGCGGCCCCCAAGTTGATTGGCTGGAGCTGAAGGAGGGACATCGCAGGTGGTTCAGGTGAAGTTGATAAGAATCC
This sequence comes from Cyprinodon tularosa, assembly GCF_016077235.1. Classification (NCBI taxonomy): domain Eukaryota; kingdom Metazoa; phylum Chordata; class Actinopteri; order Cyprinodontiformes; family Cyprinodontidae; genus Cyprinodon; species Cyprinodon tularosa. The sequence goes on from NW_024038250.1 coordinate 2,138, forward strand.
TTCATATTAAAGTTACGCTTAAGCTTAATTAGTCTAAGGTGGGCTCTTTAATAAGTTTTATCTCTTTTACACCTAAATGAGTTGAGGATATCTGAGTCGGGCTGCATTATTTTGAGGAAGCTATTTGCGCTCTTCAAGTGGTCCTTAGTCACTGTGAATCCAGAGATGCTCTGCTCATACTGTATGAGAGTTCTGATCCAGCGATGACACAGATCATCAATTGCAGCTGCAGAGCTGTTGTCTCTCTGAGGCAGGAGGTTACAGCTGGGTCAGGATCAGAACAGCAAATCTAACTGATAGCTGTTGTCCATCTGAGGCCTTTTATAGCGGTAATGTTCTTAAATACGACTCCACAGCCTCTATACCAGGGGTAAACAATCAGCGGGGTCCGAATAAAGAAAATCATCAACCAGTAAAGGTCCAGAGACATTTTTAATTATAATCTTTTACTTTAAACAGAATTCAACACTGAAATAAAAAGAGGTGTTTATGCATACATGTTATACTTTTTTAAAATAAAAAATAAAAATAAAAAATAGAACATTTTTCTATTTTAAAATCTAAAATGTTTTTTTAAGTAGAGAACAACATTGGTTCAGTTTGGCATATAGACAATTTCCTAATTCACATATTTTTAAAAACCCCTTTTTTTTTCTTTTATATGGCTTAATGAGAGAAGTGGTCTTCAGGCTGACCTGTAAGGCTTTAAACCTGTGTTTGAATGTCGAAAAAGCCATTCTAAAGCACATATCAAGGTGCTCATTCCTGAGCCTGCATCAATATTTATTTTTTATTATTGTCATGGTGGATAATCCAAAAATACTCTAAATGTTCAGGGTCATCTTTGAGCACACCATTTCACTTTTCTTTCACCAGTTCACCGCAGTTCTTTCAGCAGTCCACAATTTCTCTGCTCTCTTTTTCTCTTCGTCTTCTTCTTCCCCATCGCCTGGCCTGCCACAGGTTTGCCTGCTATGTCTAATAGTGGCTGGCCTCACTGACCCAGACTAAACACAGCTCATTGGCAGATTTTATCACGTTAGCCTGTCTCGGGCGCTCCGGAAGTCTTATCCGTATTAACAGGAGAAGCAGCACAATTGAAGTTGACACTGCAGTCAGACAACATGCAGTAATTTATAAATGTTTTAAATCAGGTTTGGTCTGGATTAGCCAGCCGCTGGGTCCGGATGCGGACCGCGGCCCGCTAATCCGTGACCTCTGCTCTACACAGTGTTGGGTTTGCGTTTCCCCATGACAACAGCAAAACTACTTGTTCTGTTTTCGCACATGGACTATCAAGTGACATGGCCTTGCCAATATCACAAAAGATGATTGATTTGCTGCATGTACTTTTATTTTTAATAAAGCCTTAGTCAATGCCACTGGGACATTTTATTGAATATTTGAGCTAGCATTGAATCTGTGTAAGATAATATAGACCTATTTTTTAAAAGAATTAATTTAGTGAATCTAATACTTTTCAAGGCCTTATTTCTATTTTCATATTGAAGGCTTTTTAAGGACGTGTGCATAGCCTGCATTCATGCAGCTTGTGTAGAGTAAGCTTGAAACACTTAGATATATCTAGTTTTGCTTTGATAGAAATATTATAGAGAGTTTCATTGTTTTTAACTCTTGGTTGTATATGAATGCAATAATACAAAAAATGTTAAACCAGTTTTAAATATCTTTCAAAATGAATATAATAAATTGTTTAACTTGACATATTTAGGTTTGGTTAACATCTTGATTTACCTTATTTGATGCTGTTGGCTGTCAGTTTTACTGGTATGTTTTTTAATGATTCAGTAAATGTTTTCAAGTGAAGATCTTTTTTTTTCAATGAGCTTTTCAATTCAAGCAAGTCAGTCCAAAACTCTTACAGATCATGTCAATAAACCTCAAATCTATGAAGTTACAACATGTCTGTTTCAGCATGAAACCTTAATCTTTTCTTTAAAATATTGTTATTCCTTTATCTGAAAATTGTAAAATACTTTTGCTTACTAAGGTATGACCTGTCCCCCATATTAAACCTTCATCTGTGCTGCTACCTTGAATGTTGTACCTTTCAGTTGAAATAATTAAAACCATTTCAGTTCTGGCATCAGATTCAGCTGCACTCAGTGGAGTTCAAGCAGTGGAAACTAAAATCAGTACATAAGTATTATCTATAAACCAGCTTGGCCAGATGGTTTGTTATAGAGGCCCATCTGGAAAATGCTGCCTGTATACTGTTTTTAAAGGGCATTAAATGTTTAAATTAAGTAGTTAGAGGTAATAACCTGTGAAGGAAAAACAAAGCATATTTCCATCTAGGTGAAACTCCTTGTGCTACATGTTTCTATTTTTACTTGCTGTAGCAGTGTGCACAGGCTCAGACTACCTGTGACAGTAAATATCTCAAGGACCTCAAGAAGTAATACAATGTTAACTTTCTAAATGCTGCATGCAGGATAGTCCTTCCTTGCCATGCACATCCTTGTGACGGTTGCCATGTGGTGTAATTTTCTATTTCTTCAAACTGTAAAATCCTTGCAACAAACTAAATTATAATAAAACTAAAATGCTTTCTTTAAACGAAATAATGATATTCCTCTTATATTTGGCAAATTTATGTTCAAATATTTTGCAAAAATATGTTGCAGTGCATAATGGGGTTTTGCATCTAAAGGCTAACGTTTCCCGTCTTACGTGCCTTGTTGCCAGGTTGGGATGTTTCCTAATCTGGCAGTTTAGGATGGCCGTCTATGGGTAAAATAAATTTTTCTTTAGATTTAAGACCTGCGAGATAGATAGACTTTGGTTCAAACTGGGCGAGATTTAGTATAACCAGGCGGTTTATGAACATTTTGTGGGCTGGAAAACGTGAGTCAGTGACATCTGGCAACCCTGCTGATGTGGTGAGGGGGGACGTTACGCAGCAGCAGTCACTAATAACCAAAGCCAGTAAAACTGCATTATAGAAGTCTTGATGATGATTGTTGTGTGATGCTTGAAGATAGATCGGTTAATTCACAATGTGTATTTGTAATGAGACGCACGCATTTGAATGTGCTTCTATTTATTTATTTTTTCGGAGGGTTGGGGGGGGTGTCCATAAGAGGGCCGGTGTAGATGGAAAAATGCCAGGGCCCAAAATCGTTCCCAGTCCGAGCCAGAGTGTACATGTAATCATTAGATAATTTTAAAATCGTTATTAGTTCCCATATTGATTAATTCACATTTCAAAGTTTTGTTTGTTGAGAAATGTTCAATAATTGGCATTCTAAATGCATATTAGCTTACAAGAACAGGCATTTAATTTATTATTATTATTATTGAGTTTGAATTCATATGGCATTTAAACATATATTCATTTTATTAAAAAGTCATTTTCTAGTAGGGTACATTCTCAATAGGTTGAACTATTTTAGGTTTCCTTTCCCACTTTAAAGATGTGTTTCTATAGTTTTGTTTTTTTGTTTTTTTTAAGTTAACAGGTTTAAGCCCCAAGTGATGGGAGTCAAAGCAAAAGCAGATTCCAATCATATAATGAGGTAATATTGTATCTTGAAATATTAGATTGTTTAAAGGTAGATAAGGACATGCTCTTCCATATTTCGCCAGTTATTGATCTTGTCAACGTTTGACTGAGTTAATGGGTCTTACTGATAACACAGAAATGTTATTGCTAATATAGTGACCCTAGAGAAATCTTTATTTCAGAAGGAAGTGACATATTTTACCATCCTTGATGGATGTGTAGCTCTTAATCTTCAGAGGCAGATTTTCTGTCTTGGTTTGGTTGCTCTGTGTAACTTAGAATAGATTAAACTTAATTAAAACTTAATTTAAAACTAACCCAACTGGTTGACAAGGAGACAATTCAGTCAAGGAACACCCAAAGTCTGATTAAGAATATGTCTGCCTTCACTATAGGAAGGGCCAAGAGAAGGTCTCAGTTTGAATGGAAAGGAAAATGATAAAAGATTTGAAACATTTATTTTGTTTAGGTCACTTAAACTCATCTATTCTGAAAGAATGATAAAATACCTGAACAACCACGTTTTTTTTACTGTAGGGACTTCAATGCATCATTCAGGATTTTGGAAAGTGTTACAATACAATTTTACCAGCACTGTTGCCTTGCTGGAAGAAGGGTTCGGGTTCAATTTCTGGCTCGTGGTCTTTCTTTGTCTGTTCCAAACCACAATTCCTTTTTCCACAGGTAGATAGAGATTTTATATAATTTTAAAGTGAATGCTATTCTCGCAGCAACTCATCTAAATATTAGTGAGGCTGCCAATCAAGTAAGGGAGATTTCATGTAGGCAGCATGCTCTTTCCTGATATTTCCAAAGGTTCGACAGTAAACGCACCTGTAATTATCTCCTGCCCTTTACCGCAAGCAGACCAGCGAACAAAGCTGTTGCGTCCTGGTGGATTTATGCAACGGGAGCTATTCTTTGTCATATCATTGCGTAGAGCACAATCAGTCAGAGCCTTGTAATGAATAATGTAACAATAAATTCTACATCCTGCCTTAATTGTGCATGTGTAGACACACAAAAATGTCTCTGCGCAAACTACCCCTTTCTACCTCAGGGAAAGTCTCCTTCCCTTTGAAGGATTAATATGAATGTCAGTTAAATGTCAAAGAGAGAAGTGCTCATCTGATCTGAAAGAGGGATATGCGAGGTAATGAATCCTGGGTGTGGCCATGTACCACCACCAAAAATGGGTGCAATCCAGGCCCGTCTAGCAGGCATGCAGGCAACTTTTTTTTTTAGACATCAATTTAACAAACACGTCCTTTTTGGACGAAATATGTATTTGGAGTTCTGTTTTTTTTTTTATCCGCAGATCAGATTTTTAGACCCAGGCGCCAGTAGTGATTGGGAAATCTGAGCATCTTTTTAATAGTGTTGCCGACTATGAAGGAAAGATCTAATAACCTTATCAGTTCAGTGCACAGCGTTAATTTGCATTCCAGCTGAAGCAAAGCCTGTCCTTTTGATAGGATTAAAATAATGTTAATTAAACAACAGTTAATGCAGCCCTGCTGCCTGTGAGGTGTGAAATGCTAATGTTTGATGTGAAGAGTTGAGATTATTTTTCTGTCCTGCATTTAAAGTTCATATAAATTCAGAATTCTTGGCTTCAGGTAGGGTAGGCAGATAAAGAGATCTTTGAAACCCTTAACCTCTTAAAATGTTTCAAAACATATGCTTGACCATTGTTTGCCAAATAACTCAATAATTGTTTCTTCTGACATAAAACGTCTCCCAAAGGAGCTTGGCTTGTCCATGTGAGCACATGCAACCTTCAGTTGAGGAAGATTTCTTGCATGTATTAATATTCTTTTTTATCTTTGATGTAAAGTTTGGGTAAGATATTGAATATTAGAAACAAGTGAAAAATAATTCAAAAAATCTACCAAAACAGATTTTGAAATGGATAAAACATGTCGATTTTAAGCTCCAAACTCTTAACCTGAACCCTGTCAGTTACTTCAACTCATATGTGCTTGAAAAATATTTTAAAAAACACTGTCAGTTTTAAACAAAGTATAAGCTTTTAGGTATGCTAATTATTAGCTAAAGATGCTAATTATTTCATCAGCAATTAGGTCTGTATACAGGTTATTAAGTGGGATGTTTGGGACTATTTAACAAGCCATATTGAGTTGCTCTTTATTAATTAATTTTAGATTTTAATGGCCAAGTATGACAATATTTACACAAATACTCTATATTTAACACATAATCTAATATACTAGTTAATTAATTTCACATTTTACAATTTTATTGTGTGCTTGATACAGTATTAAAACATTTTAATCATTCCCAAATATTTAATTTATTTACTGCAATCATTGAATACAATTAAATAATTAATAATTAATGTTAAAATAGGAAATTAAATAATACTTTTACTATTGATTGAGCCGCTTTTAGCTCGTTAAGTGTTATTCTTAGTTATAATGGTGTTTATAATGACATCCTTTCAATATTTCTATTTATGCTGATTACACTTCACAATATGTCATCCTAGCATGCTGCAGTGTGGGAAACCCTTTGAATTAACAGATTTCACATGTACCTGCCATAAGGTGAGCCATGTAGGGGGGAAACCAGAATGCATCTTTGACCCGAAGCGACCATATGGCCCCAACCCGGTTTCACAAATACAGTCCATATGGAGCAGGAACGGCTGTCGCTGCCATCGTTTGGTTTCTCGTGGAGTATTCTTAGCGGTTCACGGCAAGTCTTTTATTCTTGCAAATGAAGCTGCCATCTTTGCCCACATTCATTTCCCAGAGGAGAGAGAAAATGAAGACTGCGGTGGTGGGGGTGGACAGTAATTGTGGTTGCAGGAAATCTGGAAACTACAAACAGTCTGGTGCAATCACTCAGTGTTATTTGCACGAGGGACATGTCATGATTCATCATAATTTAATCCTGCTGCACTGATTGATCAGTTTATGAATGTGACTTGACATATCAGAGTGCCAAAAGGTCTAGAGATGAACGCAGTGTTGAATGTGCTGTTTAGCAACCTGACCAAAGATTTAGATATAAATCTGCTGTATTCAAATGTGATCGGTGAATCATATCTCTTTAAAAATGTACTTGCATTTTCTGGTGTAATGATGTTTATATGTGCCACTGTATTGGAAATTCTCCTCATATGTATTTCATTTAAAAATGGAGCAACTGCAGACATGATCTTTTTTTTTTACATAAGTATGATCCACATTTTTTGTTTTTGGCAACTCTGGAGCCAAACGTGCAGGTAGAGGGTTGTGCATGTGCATTTTTTTTAAAGTTTTAAAAATTTGCAAAAATCCTCCGCTATACCTTTAATATAAAGGAATATCCTATGTACTGTAATAACACCAGTCTTATAAGCTTTAATGGTTTTTTTAAAGAACATTTTAGACTTAGACTTAGTCAACTTTTGTTGTCATACAAAAACAAGATTTCGTTTTGTACAGTTTTCATAACATTTAAACATTTAAATTTAAAAACTGTGGGAGAAAAAAAACATGGTGCAAAAAGTTGATATGGAAGTTCAAAGCATTAAATATATATGGTGCAATTATGCAGTGTTTTGGTTTGATGTTATCAGTGTGATGCAGAGTCTGAGACATAATTTAGACTTTCTCAAAAGTTTAGCTCTCTGATGGGGAAGAAGCTGTTTCGGAATGTGCTGGTCCTGCATTGAATGCTTTGAAGCCTCTTCCCAGAGGGCAGCAGAGGGAACAGTCCATGGTGGGGGTGTGAGGGGTCATTGATAATGCCACTGACCCTGGACACGCAGCGCTGGGATGAAATTTCTTTTATGGAGGGAAGAGGAGCCCCGATGATCCTCTCTGCTGTTCTCATTACTCTCATCGCTTTCTTCCAGTCTGAGGCGCTGCAGCCTCCACACCACACAGTGAGACATCTGCTCAGAACGCTCTTTATGGTGCTTCTGTAGAAGATGGTGAGGATGTGTGGGGGCAGGCAGGCTCTCCTCATCCTCCTCAGGAAGTACATACGCTTTTGTGCCCTTTTGACCAGTGAGGTAGTGTTTACTGTCCAGGTGAGGTTGTCTGTGATGTGCAACCCCAGGAATTTGGTGCTGCTGTCCATCTCTACAGCTGAGCTGTTGATGAGCAGTGGAGCTTGGTTAGGCTGATTCTTCCTGAAGTCGACAATGATCTCCTTTATCTTCTCCGCTTTTAGGATCAGGTTGTTATCTCTACACCAATCCAACCAGCTGCTCCACCTCCTCTCTGTAGTCCTGGTCATTGTCGTGAGAAAGTCTAACAGCCAATAGCAGAGGGGTATATTGAAGCCCAGCTGTTGCCTATCAGATGCTGTGGGATGATGGTGTTGAAAGCAGAACTGGAATCTAGGATCCGCATCCGCACGTGGGTGTTCTTCTCCTCCAGATGTGCTAGGCTCATGTGAAGAGCAGAAGACAGGAATTTTAATTGAATTTCTGCAACAGAATGACATTAAAAGACGAGCAGTATGTTGTAGAGCTATTTTAACTTTAATTGGCTTGGGGATTATGTGTATTATTATCAGTTTTTCTCATAAAATAATTACCCTTTAGAAAAAATCTATGCCTCATCTTTAGAATTGTTTAATCTTTTCCTTATTTTAAAAGCTAAAAATCTAAAGACACTTTGATTGTTTAAGATTGCAACAGATTTTCTATTGCAGATCATTTTTGTTTTTTTTAGGTTTTTACGGCACTAGTGGCTCGTTTTTGGGCTGATAGGAAAAGGGGTAGAGAAATGCGGCAAAGGACCACATGTCAGATTCAAACCCGGGTTGGCCAGGTCAAGGACTAAGGCCTGCGTATATGGGTCCTGCACACTAATTATTGCTCCACCAAAGCACGCCTATGGCAGACACTTCATAAAATTGATATCTGCTTTACATTTTGAGACTCTTAAACTACTTTTATTTGGCCAGACTTGGGGTAAAATGGCTCTTTGGATCCCTTGGTTCTAGACCGTCTCAATACTTTAAACTGTACTAGCGGTTCTTTGAGCAGGGCTAGTTTAGACTCCATTAAAGCTGTCAGTGGTATTTAAACACTGCTTCACAGTATCTCTTTAATGGGGGATAATCACAGCTTTCTTCTTAAGATTTTACAGATTTTGAAATATTGTTGATCTAAATTTTGAAACAAAAATATCTTGAACTAAAATAGATCATTGCAAATTGATCAATCTGTCATTAACATAATTTCTTTGAACCATCAATTAATACTCAGATAGCTAAAGGTTCCTTAAAGAAGATTTTTTACAGAATTAAACCAGGTGAAACAAACTTTTCCACTTGAGGAGTTCCGGATAGAGCATATTGACAGACAGAAACATTTTTTTTATCTTAAATGCAAAATGTTTACATATTTCTTTTGCATTCTTGCAATTACTGCTCTAAATAGGTTTCTCTGTCAGTTAAAGTCATGTTTAATATATGCTCTATACTCCAGTTAACGATTAATCGAGTACTAAATTAGTTGATGATTATTCCAATGATCGATTCATCACAATGAATCCGATTAGTTGTTTCAGCCCAAAACTCCAATATCTGAAATGAAGTTAATATTTTCTGATATTAGGACAACAAATAACAGTGCTCATAAGTTTGGATAGACTCTGTGCCATCTTAGCTTGAGTTCCTCTGGGTCAGTGTAAACACATCTCACAGGGCCATGGCCTCCACCCTCTTCGTCTGCAGCCAACGCTGTGTGAATATGTAGGGGGTGTCTCCAAGGAAGCCTCCTTACAATGGAAGGGTGCTGATTAGCCAGGCTGCTGGCCTCTTTTGTTCTCTTCATATGGGGCTTTAATCGTTCTTTGTTTAGTCTACAAAATCTCATTGAAGTCTCTCATTCAGTTTATGTCCTCCCATTTATTGTGCCATTTTTCCTCTCTATTGTATCTACTCTTGCCTTTCTTTATTTGCTCTGCTCGATGCCCGATCCCTGACTTGTAATTATGTAGCAACCTATAGGGAGAGATGAAGCAGATATTCACGTTAAATATTATTGATCCTTCAGCAAGCCTTAGGCAGACTGACATTTTGAATCACTGTTTTATCCAGTTTTACATTCAGACAGCTTAGAATAAAAGCAGCTGCAACACCATAGCAAAAATTGACTCCATTATCCTTTCTATGAAACAGTATCATTACATTACACTAATGCTTCACTTTTCCTTAGATAAGGGAATGTCTTTGACAGCTATAGTTACTGAACCGCCACTTAAACTGGGATTGTTTTTTTTATGGTTGTTGTCATAATTAAGAGGATGATTCTTTGTTTTTATGAACAGCTGTGGTGAATTATTGTATCCGACTATTATAATATAGTCTGTGTGAATTAGATAGAATGCACATATGCTGTGTTTTTTTTTACATATCTTTATAATGCTACAAACATTGAAATTTACTCAAAACACAAATAATTGCATAAAGCTTGTTACATTGTCTGCAAGAAGCATGAAATTAGTTTTTATTGTGTTCTTAGAACATGAAAAAAGTTCTGAGGTCTCACAAAAAAAGCTCAGCTGCAGGAAATCTTATTGCACATCTAAAGAAAACACAACAGCACATTGGCAGAGGATGCATCTTTTCAGATTGCTATAGGAGGAGCTAGAGATGAATATTTTGCACCATTCAGAGGACTTAACATAGTAATTTTCTTTTTTTTTTTTTTACCCCCTTGGACAGCAAATCGTTGAAATTGTCCATTCCCTAACAATTCACTGTACAAACATCCATACCTGGAAAAAGTGGCAAAAATTTGACAGAAAAAAGAAAGTAAAATCATCTCAACTTTAGCCTAACCTTTAATCTAACATAACAAATGCCCACACAAATCCCGATGATTTGCACAATTGTTCTCAAACACACTGAGAGAATAAAGTTCTGGCCAGAGACAAACCCAAAGATAGAGATGTGACAAAATGATGTAGGATTTTGTTCTAACATCTCTGGGAGCAAGAACAAATGTCTTCCTTCTAACAGTTAATTTAATGACCTTAGCTGTGAAAAAAATATATGATATCTATATTATTTTGAGAATTAATAGATTAGGCCCATTTTACTCTAATACAGCCAAATAAAAAGAAGGATAAAAAAGTGCATCTAAATACAGGGCAATTCTGAAAAGAAAACCCGCTACCAGTAGGTACTGACATTGGTAAATATTGGTAAAAGTATTCTTCAGCCATAATAGTTGCAGGTTGTAATATACAGAATTGATTTATTCAGAATTAATATTGATTCATTCCTTACTTTCAGTTTTAATGTGTGAAACAATTATGAAACAGCTGTCTTTTTTTGTTGCAATTTAGAATTATGCAATCCTTTGTGCCGGTTTATGTTATACAATCCCCATACAGTTATTATCACAATGTAGTTCTAATGTTAAAAATAAAACATATTAATAGCCAAAAGTGAAGGAATAATCTTGCAAAGCATTGTAGAAATTACAAGCCAGGGAGAAGTGTGTGAAGGAAAGACTCCTGTTGGAACTCATTGCCAATCTCCTAGGGATAAAGCAATGAAAGCACTCATAAAAAATGCTGGCAAGCCTGCCACAGAGGAAGGGGGTAGCCTCTGAGAAGACAAAAAAGATGGCTTAGTGCTTTATTTTTTTGCACAGACACGATAGTTGAAAGGAGAAGAAAAAGAGCAGATCAACCTGTTGCCTCCTCCAGTTGCCAAGGACTACCTGTTGCTAATATATGTCTACATACATGTGTGTGTTTATTGTCTGGAGACAGATAAAGAACGCTGCAGCTAATGTGCTGAGGGAGACTTGGCTCATCTACAAACACACCAAGTTGATGAAGAAGATCGACCACTCCAGGGTTCGCAAACATCAGCGGAAGTTCCTGCAGGCCATACATCAGTAAGACCGCACCCCTACATCCACGGACGAGTGCATGCAGACACAAGCACACCACTGTGGCTGCAAAGCTGAAGAGGCATTTGAAATAAGCTGTACTTCTATCCAGACACAGCTTGAATCTGGGCTGATAATCAAATGAAATGCACTAATCTCTGCACACTCTCTCACAGACACAAACATACAATTATAAATAATCTGCCAAAGGGCAAGTTCAGTCCAGGCAAACACAACTGCAGGACTGATCAGGTTGTTGTGTACCATTAGAGGCACTATGAACATTATAACATCTCAACAGTAAAGGCTGGAACATAGATGCACAGCACAATCCAATTGCATTTCAACCAATATGCTTCTGTTCTCCTATTATTAAATGCTCATATTTCAAAGCCGTTGTTATATATGCCATGCCTGGCAACTAAATTATGTGTTACGTTTTTCTCTTTCTCACTGCTGTGGCCTCTAATGGGTAAAAGTATTAGGAATTACCTTTAAAAGCCGTCGTCAAATGGGGGAAGACTCTTAATTGTAACGTAGAATGCTTAATCCTGCAACGTAAAGCCTGAGAAAGGATTGGAAGTCAGCGGGTGCAGCAACAGGGTAATTTTTTCGGCTGAACATATGATATTAAGGGCTTTTTTTCCAGGTTAAAATGGGTCAAGGTAACAGAGAAACAGCCTTTTAAAATGACTCTTCAGTGCTTAATAATGTAGGCTGCCACAGGGCTGGATGAAAACACAGAACGAACCACTAAATATTCTGCTGTGTTTTAAGAGTAAAGCAGGTTCTGGTTATGATTGGACTGATGTGATTTATTAAATTTTTATCCCCTGCAGCTTTTTGTCCCCGAAGACTTTATTCCCTTTAGCTTTTATTTCATATCAACCCCAGATATGCTCTTTACCATACATACTGCTACAACATTATGGTGTTTTTAGCTGGTGCTCCCTGTCTTTACACATTACATTTTTCGAGACACTACAGGTAAAAAATGAACCCAATCCAAGCAAGGTGACCGCTGCGTCAAAGTGCTATTGTGTGGATCCACAGGGATTATCGCTGTGGGCTGACCACTGTGTATTTACTCGGTTTCACCTTTGTTTGTGAGCTTTATCTGTGTGTATGTCTGTTTGCAGATTACGCAGTGTCAAAATGGAGCAGAGAAAACTCAGTGATCAGGCCAACACACTAGTAGATCTCTCCAAGGTGAGACACAAACTCAACATTTCACATTCTGACAACAGTAAAACATGCGGGAAAATATCACACTTTTACACACCTCAGCACTGGCTGCACTGATAAAACTCATGTGTCTCAATAGAATTGGATCAAAAAGCTCTGTCCTGATTTGATTGGCCTTTATTTCAGGCTCTGATAAGTCATTTTTGAGCTTGCTTTGAAGATAAAGATTAAATGTATTTTATTTGGTCATTATAAATCAGAGTAAACAAAGCTCCATTGTCAGGCCACTTGTATTGTATATGTTTGATCCCCCTAGCTCATGTTATGTAGTGTTCCAGCATCTTTTACTATACATATACTGAGGAAACGAGTTTGCATGTTTCTGCCAACATTTGACCACAATCTCCAACAGTTACTTCAGTTCAAAACTTTTTTATACCTATTGTTCCCAACTACACAAAATCTGCACTACTGGAAATAGTCAGCATGGTTAGCTGGCACATACTGTAAGTCTGTTAACATGTAAGGAGTAAAGACCAAAATCTGCAACTACTTAAGACCTGAAAGCATAAGCATCCAATGAGTTGTCTTGCCAACAGCTAATGAAAAAGAAAGAATGAGAAACAATCACAAGAACCAGTTTATATTGGGTTATTGGAGGCTACCTGTCAGTTCTCATATACAGCAGTACAAAGGTGGTACCCAGAGAGTAGCCAGTGAAACAAAGAAAGAAAGAGAACAGAAAACCTGGCAAGAAAGTGTATCTATCTTGAGAAGTCATTGAAAGTCTTATTTTTCCAAACTGACAGATAAAAAGGATGAGTATGAGATTCTGGATAAGGAGTAAACTCATAATTCCCTATTGCTCCCACAGCTTTGACAGCCTTTTTTCTTTATTTTCCTCTCTACAAACAAGAAAAAGCTTTATAAGATAGATAAAGACACATCATTTATTCTAGGTACATTTAGGTACATTAATTCAAACCGTTTAATTTGGGTTTTTTTAACATAACGTCAACATCTCCAGGACAGGATGGTCAAAAAAAGGAACATTCTTGTAAAATAATGTCACTTCCTCAAAAACACCTTAAAGGTATAGTGGAGGATTTTCTTTTTCCAGGTGGATCATCAAAATAAGTGGTTCTCCTAATTGTCAATCATTCTGGTGAAGTGTTTATGTAAGGCTGTCCCACATGTTCATTTAATTTTCACTTACCTGTGGTGAGTCTGACATATTTAAAAAAAAAAAAGCCTAGATCTGGTATCGTTCTAAACCATTTGAATGGTTGGAGTAGCTTCCAAGAGGGATTTTAGCTCGGCTGTTATGTCACACCATCGTGCGACTAAAGCTGTTGCTTTAATTAGAAACTAAATTCTTTTCAAAATAATATACCCCTTAAAAATAATCAAATTTTTTTTATATCTACTGATTTTAGGGGGTATTTTAATGGGATCACCTCTTTTTTCAAACACAGCTCACCAAAACGCTTTTCTGTTTCGTTTCTTATTAAAATAAAAATAAATAAAATAAAACCCTGGAAGACCTCCTTCAAACTGTTGTATACTGTGAAATTGGACCAGACTGTGCCCAGTTCAAGTACTGGATTGTAATCATATGGTAGTCACACTCTTACTGTATGTGATTTTTGCTACTGATGTGACCTTTTTAAAGAGGAGACAATTTTCCTCGCCTTCAGGCATCACACACCGCTGACTGACTTTTTACAAGCAGTTTAATCCTCATGACTAGAACAATGGAATATTTTTCAGTTTTTTCAACCTGAATTTTATTAAAACTGTGTCACATTTTGATACTGGAAACGGCCAATGCCTTGTGGAGGGTAACACGTCCAGCCCCCCGTTAGCCCCAGGGGAAAATACCACGGCATTCCTCTGTTTCCATGCTGACCCGCCTGTTTCTCTGGCTTTTTATCTCCTGGCAACCACAGCAAAGTGTTAAAACAGGGATGACTGAGCGATAGAGTGAGGAGGAAATGAGAGGAGGGAGGGGAGTGATCCTGTTTTTTTTTTTTCAGTTAGCATGTGGGTGTTTGAGAATGTGAGCGAGCATGTGTGTGTGTGTGTGTGTTTGTAAAAAGAGAGAAACTCAGAGCAGAGTGAGTGAGATTCAGACTTGAATGGGAGACAAAGATTGAGAATGTGTGTGTGTCTTTCCAAGAAGCAATGCCTTTAGCACCAAATATTTTGCAATTACGCCATCTCAATGACTCCATCTCAATTGGCCACTTACGTCTTTACCATGGTTACAGAGACCAAAAGAAGCAAGACAGGGACACTGTGCTGCCTTCCTTTGATTACCCGTTTCTCTTTTCTCTTCTTCTTACTCTATTCACAATATTATACCACCATGCCTCTTTATCATTCCATCGACTACTCCCTTTTGGATTAATTTTCTTTTGCATCTTGCTAATCATTCCCACTGCTTTACACTAGTGAAGAGAAAGGGTTTAGATCTTTTACTGAAATATAGGCTTCAGTACAAGGAAAAAAATCCTGTGTGGGAGCTGCTGACATTTTTGTACCAACATTTTGTTCATGTAATATAACTAGAATGTGCCATCTGAGTATTAGAACAATTATGGTAATACAGTATAACATCAAATTTAAGATGCATGTGGAGGAGGCAATCTTAACATCTTTTAAAAAAAGGCAGAACATTTTAAATTGTGGGTAGAATCTTATTGTTTCATACATAAATCAGATTTTTATGTTTGAGTTTTTGTCACTGAAGAAATCTGCTTTAAATTTTAGGAAAAGCAATATGGCTAATTTCTAAAATGTATCTTTAAAAAACACATTTATTAAGATTTCTGTAAAAGGAAAAAAAAACAGCAAGACCTGCTAATAAACGTTGAACAGAGGAAGTTTAAATAGAAGTTGTTTTTCTTAAATTTCTTAATTTCTGTGCAAAGTATTTAGGGCCTAATTTTCAGAAGTTTTGTACATCTTAAAACAGGTGTAAACCTGTTGCATGTTTACCGTCATTAATATGAATGTCAAGTTTTGGCATTCTCACAAGCCACTTCAGTCTTTGTCCAAACTTTAAAAAGCTTGCTCCCTCCAGACAACTCCAATCAGCCACATTTGTTTATTCATCATTTGTTTTTTCTTTTAGGCAGCTCTGCAATATTCGTAAGACATAAGCAGGTTGCTAAACTACAAACAGATGAGATAAACATTAAACATCAGAAATAAAAATACATTAATTTGACTAAAATATTAGACTTAGACAAAATTTATTGTCATTATGTGTATGCATACAGCTTTTTAAAAGTGAATGAGCAGCTTAGCAGTGAAACAAACGTGTTACAATGGTTAACCTCTGAAATTGATTTCTTTAAAACTGGAAGGCCTCCTTCTCATTACCCTCATCGTTTTGTATTGTTTATTGACCATATTTTCTACATCATATATTTGTCCGATGTTGCCATATGCTTGATAATGATGAGGGATTGCTCCACCCTCAGTAACTCAATAGGCTTCTAAAGAGCCAACATATTAGCTACTGTTTAAAACTGAATTTATAATTCAGTTCTAAATGGTGGAATTTAGGTAATTACAGTGAGTCTGTACAAACTTGATTTTAATTTGTTGTAGCATAAATTCGATCTGTTAGGTCTAACTACCAAAAGAGTCAGAGATTGGAAAATACCTTTTGATTTTATCAGCGTTTGAATCATGTCCTGTAACTCTCCTTGTTAATAAATAATTAATAAAGAGCTTATAACCTATTAATTTTCCAGTAATATTGTTTAAAGGATCTCTCCACTTTGAGGTTACTGTAAAAAAAACCTCAGTTGTGGTTCCAAAGATTGTTTTAAATAAAAGGCAACACAAATACAACCCTATTTTATTTTTTGTCTCTTCTTAGAAGTAATCTCTGTGCACTGAGACATCTCCGACTGTCCTCCCACAGATGCAGAGTGTCATGTATGAGCTCATGTCAGAGCTCAACGACCGCAGCGAGGACTTGGAGCGACAGATGCTGTCCCTGGAGCAGCGGGTGGAGCAGCTCACGGCAGGCTTCAACGTCCTGCCTGCACACCTCTCCGCGACCCTCAGTGCCCAGCATGCCGCCCTGGTTCACCTGCTCCGAGACAGGGACGCACGTGATGGTAGAGGAGGAGGATCAGGAGGTGGAGGCGCTGTCGTTCCTCTGTCACCAACTGCCTCCTTAAGCAACGCACCAGTTTCAGTCTCCCCAATCCAGGTTGCAGCACCTCCATCAACCTTAGCACAGATCTCTAGTTTATCCTTGGAGAGCCCACTGTCACCCCCACCTGTGAGCCCAGAAGTCAGCCTGGAGGCTACTCCCAATCCCAATACTTGCAGCTCAAGCTGCTGAGTACCACTCTCAGGAGAAGAGGGGAACAGATATGGAAGCTGCACGCAGAGAAGGAAAGACGGGAGGCTCTGATAATCCTCTCATATAAGACTGAAGGAGCAAAATGAAAACAGAGGAGATACATTTTTTAAGATCCTCTGAAACATTTGTGCCATGACAACAGTACACAGCAAATTTGGAAGTGTTAATTCAACTCCTAGGGAGTTAAATTCAACACTTTTAAAGTGTCTATACTGGTCCACACTAGATCAAGTTAAAATAACACTTTTGAAAGTGTTAGACAGTTAACACTGTGACAGAGTTGGAACACTCTTAATAGTTTTAATTCAACACTTATCAGGATGGAATTTATCTAAAACTTGTGTGTAGAGTCAAAAGTCAACTAGTGTTGAGTTTAGACTCTACCTGCTAATGTTGATCATTAATGGTGGTCAGCTATATTGTAACAACAGCTGCCCACACTGGCAGAAGCAAGGCTGCCGCCAAGCTCTCTGCCCATCAGTAGGTGGTGTGGGTGAAGTGTCTTCCCCAAGGACACATAAACTGAGACGGAGAAAGCCGGGATTCGAATTAGCGAGCCTGTGGTTGCAAGATTAACTTCTGCATACTCAATGCCACAATTACGAAGTCCACTACTGTTGTCATCAGCGCATGTATTTTAAGAGTTTATGGATAGGTTTGAACTTTGGGAAAAAAGCTCTGTTTAGTGTTGATTCTGAAATCAACACTGAACAGAGTGGTTTGAATTTAACTCCACGGATTAACACCAACTCTTTGTTAGGAAGTAACTCTTGGATAGTTGAATGAAAACTAACACAGGAAATTTTACACATTTGATTTTGTTGTGTACAGAGAGGAGAATTAATGGGACTTGGATGATTGGGCCAGTTTGAGGAATGAGACATATTCAGGACTTTTTTGAAAATGGAACGAAAAGAAAAATGGAGACTCTAAAAAGGTGAGAGGGGGAGGAAGGATATCAAAGGGGTGAGACATGGAGGTGAAGAGAATGACGGGGTGGAGGGAGGACAGAAGGGGAGAAATAACCAAGAATAATTATATGAACTCCTAAATGGAATCAACTCCAATTATGGCAAAGGGCCTTTTATTCTCTCTATCTCCTTCTCTCCCTTTTCCTTCTCTGAGTCTCTCACTCCCTTCGTCAGGAATTAATGACCATGACTTTTTATCTTTATGATGTATTTTCTATCTGAATGCTTATCATGTGTTAACGAGCATCCCTTTAACAGAAGGTTCGATCAATACGACCACAATACTAAAGCAGAACAAAAGAAAAAACTAGCAGCATGCACCACACACAGTACAAGGTAACACAGCACAGATTTACACAGTGTCTCATAATGTACTACCAGTCCATGGTAATTCTAAAGCCTATACTGCCAAGTACTCAATGCACTGTTTATCTCCATTCAGCACTGCCAAGCAATGTCGACACAGAGTTAAAAAAAATAAGTTAATCTAAAATGATCCATCTAAGGAAACACAGTAGGTTAGATTCACTACATGCATAGTTTTGACGTTTTAACTGCTCGGCTGGGAGAACTGTAACCGGTCCCTGAGCCGCACCAATTACAGGCGGAGCTGAAATAAACAGAGAGAGACGTTAGTCATCATGGAGTCTATTTATGATGCTTGAGACAGTGGCAGATGGTTAAATGAGATCAAAAAAAAAAAAAGAAAAAAAAAAGAAAACAGGGCTTTATCACTGCATTCACCTGAGCGTATGGTGAGGGAGACACTTAAAGGAATAGTACACCCAAAACATGATTAGCCTTCATTTTCTACTCACCTCCATGCTGAACAACACTCTGGAGTACTTTTTTGATATCTCAAATGCATCTGGAGATCTGGGAGACTTCTTGCTGTCTGCTGACATTCAAATAATGGAGGTCTATGGCGCCCGAGACAGAAAGGTCCACAAAAGTCCACAAAAACTTGTCAATATTCCTCCATACTGCTCGTCCAATGTAATCCAAGTGTCCTGAGTGGGTAGCATCCAGAATTTACTCGAAACGAAGTCATTTAGAACGTTTTAGAGCCTAAACAGTAGTGTATAGGATTTCCTAATAGCGCCCCCATGCGCGCTCACGATTCTACGGAAGCCGGCAGACCAAACCAGCGCATTCAGCTCGGCAAAGAACTCATGCTCTTCCTCAACACTGAAGTCCTCAGACATTTTTCTTTCGTTGTTTCTTTCTTTGCACAGGTAAACAGCACATTTCTTCTTCTACGCTTGCATTATCGGCAGACCAGACGCTGAATGCGCACTTCCTTCCGGTTTGGTCTGCCGGCTTCCGTAGAATCGTGAGCGCGCATGGGGGCGCTATTAGGAAATCCTATACACTACTGTTTATGCTCTAAAAACATTCTAAATTACTTCGTTTCGAGTAAATTCTGGATGCTACCCACTCAGGACACTTGGATTACATTGGACGAGCAGTATGGAGGAATATTGACAAGTTTTTGTGGACTTTTGTGGACCTTTCTGTCTCGGGCGCCATAGACCTCCATTATTTGAATGTCAGCAGACAGCAAGAAGTCTCCCAGATCTCCAGATGCATTTGAGATATCAAAAAAGTACTCCAGAGTGTTGTTCAGCATGGAGGTGAGTAGAAAATGAAGGCTAATCATGTTTTGGGTGTACTATTCCTTTAACGTTTAGGAGTAATTGTGGTTTTTTTTATGTGCTGAAATGAGACTGTTCACTCATTTACTATACAGTCCACTACATGTGAAGGCTTCCGTGTTGCTTTCAGAATTTAACAAAAAAAAAATTTTGACGCCATTTTGTCCTCGTTTTCTATTTAAACCAGCATGTTCTGTTTCTTAAACCCCCCTCCCCCCATTAAGCCCTATTAATTTTTAAGAGGCCTTTTTATTATTATTATTATTTGCCAAATATACAGTTTATGCTCAGAGTTTCCAAAAGAAGAAAACTTAAGTGCTAATTGTTTTTTCCTCTTTCCCATTTTGAAATTTTTCAGTTCTGGTTGTTCTTTTTTCTAAAAAAATAGATATCTACCAGCACTCTTTCATGCTGATTATAAACAAATCCATGAGCATTAATGTTCCATAAGATTTAACCAGCTAAACATGGACCTATATAAAGACCTATATAAATGGGAAAGGTTTTCAGATATTAAGTCATTCAATTAAATTACATTTGAGCATTTTATGGCTATTTAAATTGGTATTTCATTAAAAGAGATTAACTGCCATTTTATTCTGTATAAAATGGTTTGTTTACTGCAGGGTGGCAAGATATTGGGATATGATGGGGAATATCACAATCAAAATAATTACAAATATTTAAGTAAAATATTTGACCCACCACCCAAAAGTAATGGGGGCTGGGGGGAATAATTCAAATCAATTCAATTCAGTTTATTTATATAGCGCCAATTCACAACACAAGTCATCTCAAGGCACTTTACAGTTCACCAGATCATACAGTCAAATTGATTCAACTATAATTGAAGTTTTCTGGTTAAGTCATAGTATGGTAGAACCAACAGATAAAGGAACATTGAGATTTGGTGGTATCTTCATTCCATGTATTTGTTCACTTCCGTTTTTGGACATTTTGAAATTTTATGTAAGATGAATTGCTCTTACTGTTTTCAACCCTTTTTGTGCAAAACTAACTAAATTGATGTAGGGAACAAATAAACAATATGTATAATGGCTTAGGTTAAATAAATAGCTATGCTAAAAGTAGTCCCTATTTCTCATGCATATAAAGATACCAATCATCTCATTGTCTGAGCTAACTAACCTAAGCAAACTTGCTCTACCATGAACCTCTGATATCAGCTCTACCAGAAACACTATACTGCAGCGTGCCCCATATCTTTTTTGGTTTAGGTATTTATGGGTCTATGACAGAGATGTTTCCTTCAGCTATAATTGAAACCTTTATTGTCAGTTAAAAAAGATACCAAAGATACAATCTAGGTAAAATTATGACCAAAAAAAAGCTCAATTTTGATTGTTGGCAAGCTTCTTAATTAATTGCATCAATGGTACATCTCAAAACTGTCAGTTTGGTGCAAAGCATTCAATATACTTTCATGAACAATACAATCATGCTTAAAAGTAAGTCAATTTCTGGTTATATCTTCATAAGTATATTTATAAGTTCTATTTACAAACGTATACCCTTTGGATGGTTTCCAAGTTGGAAAAGCACAGACGTGTATGTGAGAGGATATGTCTTCTCTTTTCTGTATCTCTGAGATATTAATGGTAATGACACCATGAGAGGCACAGACCATGCTTGTGCACATGGAAAACAGTACAACAGAGAAGTAAAATTAGTGTGTGGTATGAAGACAGATATTTTTTAATTCTGACTAAAATCAGCTGTATTATTCTGAAAAAAAAATTGTCGCAACCCATTTTATCCTGCTGATTTTCCCAGACGAAGATATTTTTTTATTACTCTCACGATCGTTGGTATCTCATTGGCTTTAAACCTTACAAAAAAAGGTAGAAGCTTAACACAGATTGAAACAGGCCCTTTTTAAGATGCATTGATACTTGCTTTCCAACACCTTCCTACCTCAGTTGTAGATGTGCTTTCCAGTTAAGAACTGGAAATATTCGGCCCTGTATCAGATTGGCTATACTATAAAAGATAACACTAGCCCTGCCGTCTGTTTTTTCCTTTTCTTGATGAACACAATATAGTGACTGAGTGAACATTAGTAACACGGTACACGATTGTGTTTTGTACAGAAGCCACAGAAAAGACTATCAATCATCAGTTTTATCAAGTGCATTAATTTCTCTGATTGTTGTTGGAAGAAAAAAAAAATTCTCATCAAATCCATATTTAGACTAATTATTTTAAGTGGATCTTCTCTAATAACACCAACCACATAAACCATCTTTCTTTTTTCACAAACTATATTTTGGTGCACAATCTTATCTGTTAATTTAGCTTCCGCTTATTTCATTACCTAGAATGATTTACTTGTATACTTTTAAGTCAACCCAATCCAGCGAACTGAGATGCTTGCATCCATCTTGTTTATTTTTGTACGCTTTACCATCCTAGATAAAGTTATCTAGAATGACTTAAATATTGCCTTTACAATAATAATTGTGTTCATTTAATACCAAGACAACACTGGCTTATTTATATAATCAAACGTTGGTAACTTTAAAGTGATTTTCATGCATGGCTCTGTCCATGAACCCTCACTCTGCTGTTTAGTTTGTTTTGTTACCAAAACACATTAACTTTATTATGAATGTATTCTGTTTAAAGATAAAAACACATACAATTGAAACCTTGCTCTCTCACTTTTTCATTTATATATCACCACGCAGATGCACACACCCATACACACCTACCCACATACATATATACGCACACATACACACCTTAACAACCAAAGTGCTCTCTCTTAAATGGACTTCAAATAGGCAGGGAACACTGCTGTCACTAGGGACAATGGATAGCAGGAGCAGACAGATATCCTGACAATATTTCTTAGGGAATAACTGTGAAAAAAAATGGGAATGGACTTGTGAGAGTGGACTGCTCTTGAGGGAAGAGGACTGTGGATGAACATAAGGGATCACAAATCAACCTTACAAAGGATCAATGGCCATGAAGGAAGATCTGCTACTGAAATTTATATATGGGAGAGGAATTATACTGGTGAGATGGGAAGAAGAGACAAGCCTACCTTTACTTTGGAGATAACGCTGAAAACAATATTATAGCGACATGCTGTGGCCGGAATACTGAATTACATGCGCTTGAAATATTGTACAGTATGCTCTTAACAAAATTCTAGCTTTGTATTGCTTAGTCTTTTCTACCATTATGATTAAACGCAGTTACAGCTGATATCTTACATTATAAAACCATAGTATTCTTCTCATTTGTCATGACATTTATGATACATGTACCATTAATAAGTTAACTAATTATCAACAAGGAAAGTGCCGTTTGAGGTTGAAATTATTTTGTAATTTTATTTTATCAGAGAGAATTAATAAAGTATATATCTATAACATTACAGTCTCCATTGATTTATTTTGTATTGATTCCGGTGTACTTTTTCTTGCTTTTTTTTTTTTTTTTGGACCCCCAATCTAGCGGTGGACAATTGCTTAATGCCAGAATAACAGATTTTTTTTGAGAATTTCATAAAATTTAGATCCTTAATTCCATTCCCCATGTTACAATATTCTGTATCTTTTTACATGCATCTTTTACCACACATCGCAATTAAATGGCTGGATTACCTTATTATACAGTCTAGGACTCAATGAAAATACCTTAAATCAGTAGGACACTTAAACCACAGTGGAAGTGTTTCCACAATCCCCATAATAAGGGGTATCTGAATAGTGTTGGTAGTAAGGAAACAGATGCCTCCTAGCATCTGTTCATTCAGCATAGGGATCTCCTGACATCCTTTGGCGCTGCTAGGAAAACTATGGTTGTCAACAATCCTTTGCTTGACAGAACCTACAGGCACAACCAGAAAATATGTGGTTTTGTGACAAGCATTCTGTGTGACAAAGGCCAATGATCCCACCAGTGTCATTAATGTGTGTGTTTGCAGCGTAATGACATTCATAAGGCTTTCAGCACAGCAGTTCAGACCTGCTTTTCAACCCTGGATAGAGTTCTTACTGTTATTAAAGGTGAAGGAATAGTAGCTAAGAACAGGAGGTAGGTGCTACAATTTGAGGTGTTCAGATTGAGCCTCTTTCTCCTGAGTCCTGCTAATGACCTGATTCTCTAACTCAGGTGTGATGATGCTAAGGCACATCTAAAAAAAGATACTGGAACTCGAGGACGGGAATTGAGACATCCTGATTTAGATGTTAACCTTTTTTATAAATACTCTGATTTTAGATTTTAGAAAATCAGGATGATGATGGCTTCTGAGGGGTTTATTTGCAACATTAAGGTTAAATAAAGGACCACCTGTTAATGTATGAATCGATAAGTAGGATTTTCCAAAAAGAAAAGGGAAAAACACAAATTACAGTAAGGAAATTCATTAAGGGACTCAGGACTATTTTTTTTGTCTGGAACTATTGTGTCTGCATGGCCCTAATTACCTTTGTTACATTTTATCAAAAACAGGAAGGCTTCCAAGTCAGAGAACACAGTATTCCAGCTGCAAGGTATGGGTATGGCAGCATCAGGCTTCACAAAAGGGAGGGCATTATTGGAGAAGAACATCACATGTTGAAGCATTAACCTACTGCAATGACCAAAAAGTTGGTTTCACACACTATTCCTGAGGAAAGTGCAGACGTCTAGATTGACTCATTGTTAGACAGTGGAAAAAATATGTTTAACAGTATTTTTAGCTCCAGTATAGAACTGCTTGTGTTAGTAAATGTAAACCTTTACCTCTCTACAAACAGGATCCATCCTGGATTAATGTATGTTTCTGCATGCACCTTGTTCCATTTCAGCTCATGTCTCAGGAAGAAGCACACACATACAGAATGAGGCTGTCATTTCCATTTTTTGCTGAAGGGACAGTAGAGTTAGAGTATTATTAAGGGGATATCTGGTGCCTGCAGATTCATTTGTACATTATGGAAATACTGATTCTGTCAGAAGGGTTGGCTTTTCTTTTAGTGTAATTACTGTAGATGTATTTTTCTAACAGTTGTAACAGTCTATTTACCATTTAGGTAATTCTAGATTTTGGTTTCTTAGTCTACATTGGAGGATTCATGCTTATCAAGGTAGATATCATCATGAAAAGTAAAATAATATTACGTATGGCTATTGTCAATTATTGTAATTTCCAAACATTTTTTTCTAAGTTGTACACCTGTAAGTGATAAAGATTAAATGAAGAAATACGCCCCGAAAAATATATAACAGTTCATTTAAATGAAAACAAACACTTTTCTACTGCTTCCTGAATTAGTATGATTTAACCCCTTGACACCTAAATAAATATACATGCATATTTTTAAATAATAAACTTTATTTATCCCAAAAGGAAATTCGGCTTCTGTACAGCCCATCCAAGCACACAGAAAAGACAAAAGACAGACATTAGACACGGTGTCTGAGGCTGTCAACTTTACAGTTCTGAAAAAAAATAGAAGGATCACAAGGGGTAAGAGGAGTGAAAGAAAAGTCATATTTCAAACTTTATCCATAAAAAGATAGTTTGAGATTGCCAACTGTTTTTGATATATATTTTAAAAAGTTATTTCCCTTTAACTCATTGCGAAACTGTTTTTTTAAATATTTCTATTTAAAGACAAACTCAATTGTAAGTTCGCAGATTTGTGACATTTGTAAGCAGCCAATGATAGCACCATTAGGTACCAGTTATAATTGAAACAATCTTTCCAAAGGTTCCTATGTCCACACCAAATGTGTAATAACTGGCACTGGGGGAATGCACATGCTGTCTTGGGTGTGTACGTAATACAAAGTGTTTGTTGCAAAATTGCAACAATGGGCATCAAGGGGTTAAATGTATAACTTGCTATCAAATCCAACTAGTTTACCTATTCTCATAATGCTAAAGAAAATAGATCTGAATCTGCTGCAGGCTACATCTAATGTCTGAGGCAATATAACAATGTGTCATAATTCTGCCCTTTGCGTGTCTTTTGCTTCTGTTTAAGTGTCTTTTTGAGTTCTCAGTTAAACTTTGATTCATGCCATTCTGTGTTTTCTTGGTCATTGGTTCTTTTTCCGTTTTCTGTCACTCTAGTTGTTTTCTAGTTACTTTTAAGCAGTGTTATATTTTTTAGTTACTCTCTGTTGCCCCCTTTTGCCAGTCTCCTTTCCCCTAGCTTCGCTCTAATTACTTGTATCCACACCTGCTCCCTATCAGCTGATAAGCTAATTCTTTGTTCTGTCTCCCACAGATAGACATCCTGTGCAGTTCCTCATTGCTAGATCCTCATCATTCTTTAGGTTTATTCCTCCCTAGCGTCTCCTAGTTCTTTGGTTCTTGAGTTTCCTTGTCCATCATTTAGGAAATATGGATTTTGTATTTTTAGTTCTTCATTATTTTGCAATTAATCATCTGTACCCCTTGTACTCTGCATTGGGTGCACTACAGCATCCACCTACCCTGACACAATGTAGATATGTTGGTGAAAGATATTTAAACAAGTTAACAGGCCATTTTTTTCTCAGACAGAACGACAACACAGCTTATGTAGGAGGTACCATGTCATGTGGTGCTTGCATTAAAAGCACCACATTAAACATTAATGAATTAGAGTTTAAGTTGCTCCCTCAGGGCTCTTCTTCATATGCAATTTTCTTCCGGTATTTCTACTCTTACCAGCTGTGATGTGATTTTTGTATACACACATGTTCAGGAAATTAAGTGTATTTCTGTTTTCAGCATCCTCAGAAAACAACATCGCTGTCTCTGTTTGTCCAATAGGCTTTGAAGTAGTTTTTTTCCACCAGCAGATGTCTAACTACATGCAGTCAAATTACCAACCTTATTGTAATACCAATCTCATGTCTCTCCCTCACCGCCAGTGCAAAGCTTGTTTAACATCAAAAGGAGTTATGTCTAAGAGCATCTGTATGCAGAGGCGTGCACAGACATTTTGGAGGGCAGGTGCTCAAGAGGGGGGGAGGGCACTTTTTAGCGCACGTGTAACACTTAATTATAAAAAAAAAATAAACGCATGTTGAATGAAATTTGACTTTTATTTGTAACATTCTCTAAAAGTGAGTTTTCAATGGAAAAAAGTCACATCACCAACAGAACAGACTAAAGCATACTTCTTTCATCTGGCTCATCTCCCTGTTTTCCCTCACCCATCTGTTCTCCCTCATCCTGGTCTTTTTCTGTCTCTGTGTCTTCCCTGAACTCTTCCTCATCTCCTGTCCTGGTAGATGTTGATGGTATAGAGCTTCCCTGCTGTGACTGGCTACAATATATTAATAATAACCATCATGACAATAATAATAATAATAATGATAATAATAATAATAATAATAATAATAATAGCTTTAACAAATATGCCACATTAGTTTAAATAATGGGCTATTAGGGCAACATGACTGGAAGTCTTGTCACGTGGATATGACTTATGGTAGCCTACAAAATAATAGCTATTTTAATACCTGCTGCACAAACCACTTAAA
The DNA here is from genome assembly GCF_016077235.1 of Cyprinodon tularosa. NCBI lineage: Eukaryota > Metazoa > Chordata > Actinopteri > Cyprinodontiformes > Cyprinodontidae > Cyprinodon > Cyprinodon tularosa. The sequence goes on from NW_024038250.1 coordinate 29,235, forward strand.
AATAAAATGTGAACAGCTTTTAAGATTTTTCAATACGATTAACCCTCCTTTCTTGGCATTGTGCTGCAATTACTAAATCAATATACAATTAAGACAATAAAGAGACCAAAATGTGTTAATTTATGTTGCCTAACAAAACCTATACAACAGAAAACGTTTGTCTTAACACATAGATTTGTACAGAAGAGGATTAGGGCCACTGAAAAAGAAAAGTTAACTGATTTTTAAATTTTATTTCAGTTTAACATGGGAAAAAAGTCAGAATTCTTACTTTTTTATTGTCAGAATTCTGAGATTAAAGCAAAAAGTCAGAATTCTCAGCAAAAAGTCAGAATTATGAGAAAAAAGTTAGAATTATGAGATTAAAGTCAGCATTCTGACTTTTTTCCCATACTAAACTGAAATAAAATTAAAAAATCAGTTAACTTATTTTTTTTTTTCAGTGGCCCTAATCCTCTTCCGTAGATTTTCAATTGCAAACTCTACCAAAATTATTTGTAGCCTATGTGGTCGTCCTCACGTTATCTGTCATTGACTTGGGCTACAGTGTAAAACTTTCAGAATCAGAATCAGGTTTATTGCCATTGTTAGTGAAGGAGTTCACAAACTAGGAATTTTTTATGGTACAATCGTGCAACATGAAACATATAATATGGAATAGGTAAATAAAATTATAAAAATATCTAAAAACTGTGGGTATACGTCATGCAATAAAATAGACTAATGTATACACTTAAGATAAAAAATATGGATACAAAATATAAAAAGTAAAATAGCATCTTACAAGGAGAAAACTAGTTTATCTGGTGACCAGTCGGCAAAATGCGTGTTTGGTGCTGCTGAATGAGACATTTTAATGCACAACAAAATGATTCTGCTTGATCTGTATATTACCTGGCTAATGGGGCACGGGAGAAGCAGCCTGTCAGCGACCGTTCCTGCTATCTGAAAACTGCTATGATGCTGCGCATCTGGCATGCCCTGCGGGCGACCGAGCGAGTTCACGTGACAAAGGAAGAGAGAGAGGCTGGTCGGGTGTGCGCAGTAGGTCGGTCATTTCGGGGCATTGTTTCAGTCGTTTTTAATGGCTCAGGTTTTCAAAAGATCATTTCAAAACCGACCTCAGTAAGATCTTAATAATATTAATAATAATAATAATAAAAAAAACGAGTTTCAAAAGGGCATTTTCTTTGATAGAGGGCAAACTTCCTAGTGCTTTAGCACCACCTAGTGTCTATGTGTGCACGCCCCTGTCTGTATGTACAGTACAGTAAGATGAAAACTTGTAAGTAGTGTTGCACCGATACCGATACCAGTATCGGACGGAGCCCCGATACTGCCCTAAAATGGTGGTATCGGTATCGGCGAGTACCAACAAATAGGGCACTGATACCATTTTGAGAGCCATAAGTTTATTTAACTATTGTCACCCACTCCTGGTAGGCAATAAAAAGTTCTACTGGATTCACTTTGTATTAGATTTTTTCCTCCTTCACAGGTAGGCAGCAGCTTGACAAAGCCATGATGGCAATTATTTTACATTATTATGGTATCGGTATCTGCCGATACTGCACAGCCAGGTATCGGGTATCGGTATCAGGGCCAAAAAATGGCATCGGCGCAACACTACTTGTAAGCAAACATGGAAATCTCTAATGGAAACCAGAAGAGCAATTGGTCACTGATTGGTCCATAAGAATTCTAAGTATCCCGCTACCATCTATTTGTATTTTTAATAATTTCAAAGGTAGTGTGCTTATTTATGTTTGTACCCCTCCTTTGATAAAAAGTGGTATCAAAAACTCAGATCCAGAGTGTTATAATCTGTGTATTTCGCACCATAATGGAGCTCTGTGCCATAAGGCATAAATGATAATGAAATGCTGATTTGGTCATAGCATTAAAATGTTTGACATGTGGATATAAAAGCCTAAAATCTTAATAACGTTTTCCAGGTGGGTATTAACTAGTTACATTTAACTGAGAAACTTTTTGACAAAAAACATTATTTTTGTTTTTCAATCACACTATTAATTTGTTTTAAATACTTTATTATATTCGTCTTATTAAACATTTAAAAAAATTTAATCAGATGATCAACATTTTTCACTCTTATTTGACTAAAATTGTGGTGGCTACTTTTTACTCTTACTTTATTACAATTTTTGGGTATCTGTACTCACCAGAGCCCCCGAGATTTTTAACAATACAACATTTTAAAACAGAGAGCATTTTTTTTTCTTCATGAACTTGGGCTTTAGTTAAATCTACAGTAACCATTAGATGAAGAACATCTGTTAAACTATTTTTTCAGGCTCTTCTTTATTTGGTGCCCTCTCGACTGGTCATTTCCCAAATTGGTATTATAAGTCAAGCTTATTGAGGTCGTCTGATCACCACAACAGCCTCTAACGTTCATGTTATTACAGAGTAAGGAAAGCCACCTTTGAAAACATGGTTAGGAAGTCTGTATGTATGATTTGTCATAGTTTTACATATTGTCCAGGTTCTCACCGTGACTTGATCGCGAGGTGATCAGTCACCATCCTGATAGTTTCATCATATGAAGTTGGCTCTGTTTGCAATGAGGAGCTTTCCTCACTTCAACAGATAAAACTGATAACTTTTTCATGAATGCTACTTCATATACATCTGGCTTGATGCCCAAAGATATAAACTGAGAGACAGAGATGTGAGAGCAAGAAAGCCTGAGGTGTTGCTCTGCAGGGTAAATCCAGTGTATGCAGCCAATGTGATTTGTTTCTCATCAGCGTTGTTTGCTGGCAAGCCCTCCTGCCTCCAGGGGGTTTTCATCACCTTTTATCTGCCTTTGTGAATTTCTGTGATTGAGTTCTGTAATTTTAGGCCCAACATAATATCTGTAGCGGCAGTCTGCCGACCTCTCTCCATTTGTCAGTAAACACATTTACTCTGTGCAGACTACTGAGTCAAGGGGAGGATCGGTTATTTATATAATGGAAATAAGGAGATGTTTTATGCTCATATCTAGCCAGAAAGATGAGGATATAAGACACACACATGCAAAAAAAAAAAAAACTTTACTAAATGCAAGAAACGGCAAAGAATATAACATCGTAAAATATATTACCTCAGTTAAAAGACTAAGCCTTGTTAACACAAGACACAAGCAATATTACATCTGATCAATTTCAAACATAAGGTGCTTGTTTAACCTTTGAATTCTTGGCAGCTGTGGCTCAGCATGTTATACACTAATAACAAAGTTTGGTGCACACACTCAGTAAGACAATGGATTTCAAGTGGCTTGTTGCCATAGAAGTGTTGTCAGCAAAAAAAGAGTTGGTGTGTGGAGCTCTTTGGATAAAAGCCCCAGAGTCCATCGGAAAGCATCTCAAATCACTCCGTACAGAATAATCAGACACTGCAGCTGGAAAAGATAACGTTGGTGCAGCAATTACAATGTCTAGACAGGATGTGGCTGATTAACATTCAAGGATGTTCCTTAAGAGATTTTTTTTACATCTAAATTATGATTGTTTACAATATTTTTCCTATTTTGTGGATGCACATTACTTCATTCTCCATTTACCAACATATACCATGTACTACTCTTGACCTGGAAACCTTCAGTTGGCTGCTCAAAATCTGAATGTAAAGTTTTGAACATTACAGTCCAAGCATAACTCTAAATCAGCAAAAATATGTTAACAGCTTCTCGAATGGGCTAAGGGTTCGCAACATTATAGCTAAAGTGATGTTTTTAGGTTGTGTTTTTTTCTTTTCTTCTGGTGTTAAATGATGTGAAACTGGAAAGATTTGCATTGAAGAGTAAAAAAGGTCAACCCTCATTCCAGGAACTCCTCCACAACCTCTGGAGAAAGAATTCTTCATAAAGTGTGGTGGATTGTGGACATGAGTGAGCATCCTCTTCAGAGGAATTTTAAACAGCAGCAGGTCTTTAGCAAGAGGTTCTCAAGATCCGGTGCAAGACAGACCGATACTGAATATTTATGCCTTTAATTGTTAACACTTACAACTCAATGGAATAAAAAAAAAAAAAAAAAACATCCTACAAGTTATTGCAACATTTAGTTTCCCTTTGGGATAAATAAAGTATTTTTAGATTCAATTTTGAGTTGAATTTTATTAAAGATATAATTTCTAGAGCAGATATGGTCATTCTATACACAATTTCAGTGTTAGAATTAGAGTTTGATGTGTTTATTTGAAGTAAATGAGAAACTAATTAGAATCAAATCAGATTAACAGAGTGAAAATAAAGTAATTTATCAAAAGTCAGCAAATTAGGTAATCAAAGATGTGGTTTCCTTTTCTGAGAATCACCCAAAATCAAAGTGATGGAAGGGTTTAATTACATATTTGAAAAATCATGCAGTATCCTGTTTTATATGTCATAACTCCATTAAGGGTTGACTTTTAGATATGCTTACATTTTGAGGTAATTTATAAATTTATAAATATGAATAAAACATGAAAGATAATAATCAACTTAACGATAAACAAGTCAATAGTTTTTGAGGAGTACAGACATTTCCACTGAAAATGGCTAAAATCCCACATTACCATAGGGGCATGGGCGTAGGTTTGCATAGGGACCATAGGGACATGTCCCTACCAAAATTTTGAACCGACCTAATTGTCCCTTCCAATAATTGGATGTGAGCAACATGTTTATAATTTACAGCAGTAGTTCTTGCAGCAGTGGCTTCTTTTCCTCTCGCAGCTCCTCTGCCTGGTCTCTCCTGTCCCTTTCATGTAGCAGCGCATGGAACTGTGCTGCGCTGTTTAACTCCACTCTCATTGGTTGTTCTGCCTTAAGTTCCGCCTTCTCTCTCTCTGATTGGCTGTTTTCTAGTCCGCGTGTGCTTGGAGCACAACATTGAAAATGTATTCACACTAGAATGCAGCGGTTACTACAATTAATATTAGGCTACAAAACTAGTCCCAATAAAAAAAATGAATATCATGTACACTAAAAAACAAAAACCTTTTTTTATTTTTTATAAAACGAAATATTCTGAGTCAGCCAGGAGTTCTGAAGACTGCTGGAAAAATGGGCAAATAAAGGCTGTAAGCTGCACACAACTATGCTTTTATGCACAAGTTTATTTTGACAGTGATCTTACCTCATAGCAAGGGCGTAGGAATATGTTTACAATTGGGGGGGACACATGTCGGAAAGCTGAGATTCGTAAATATTCAACAGAAACATATCTTAAGTACGCTACTTAAAAAAAAGGCTATTTAATCTTTTACTTTATTCCTTTATAAATGTGTTTGCAAAAATAATGCATTTAAAATGTACATAATGCATTTGTTCATAAGATGTGAGCATATCACCAAACAAAATGACTGGAGTCATTTATTAAGCAAAGGGAGATGTCTTTCAAGGGCTTCAGCCCTTGGCATATTTAGTGTCCGCATACGCACTAGAAAATCAAAACAATTCAGTAGGCCACACAAGTGCAAAGTTTGATATGTTTTATTTTGTCAAACTTGCAATAATGGTCAAAAATGAATTTATATAGGTTGACTGACAGAGGGAGCTGACAGTGTGGTGAAGAATTATGGACAGGGCGCTTTGAAGCATCTGGTTCAAAAACGCATTCTAAATCTTTGGTAGAAATCCATCTATCCTTCCATTTTCTGTTCCTTAGTGGGGTCGGGAGGTGCTGGTGCGGGGTACACTCTAGACAGGTGGCCAGTCTGTCCAGACCTTTGGTAGAAATGGCGTCTTTAATTCCAATTTGCAGTACAGAACAGAGAAAACTACAGAGTTGTCAATGTTGTGTTAATCTGTTTATAGTCTAAAAAGAGGAGCCAGCAGTTTGAGGAAATAAAGGTGCAGAAGTTAATTAGTTGGTTAATTAGTGGTTGCACAACCAATGCGACCGCCGCTGCTAAGAATTAGAATTAATTCTCCCTGTGGTTAACTAACGATCAGGAGCGCGGCAGGTATAACATCTGTCCATTTCGGGGGAATCAAAACCATGCAAAAAATAAAAAATCCTCGTAAAACGCACACCCAGACCGGGCTAATTTCAACACAAGTTGTGTTAGGTGACTGTTACTCACACTGACGTTTCTCTTTAAAAAAAAATCTGAGTAAGTCCTACTGCTGTTTCAGCCTTTTAGTTGGTGGTGGCAATGTACTGAAATGAGATATAAAAAAAAATATATAAAAAAAACATTTTGGCTAGCGTGGCAAACGTCTAGAGAAAGTTAGCAGTTAAATATCGGATGAGTGATCACACCAAGACTACGGAAGAGGATTAGGGCCACTGGAAAAAAAAAAAAGTTAAGTGATTTTTACATTTTATTTCAGTTTAATACGGGAAAAAAGTCAGAATTCTGACTTTTATTTTCAGAATTAAGACTTTTTTTCTCAGAATTCTGACTTTAATCTCAGAATTCTGACTTTTATTTTCAGAATTAAGACTTTTTTTCTCAGAATTCTGACTTTAATCTCAGAATTCTGACTTTTATTTTCAGAATTAAGACTTTTTTTCTCAGAATTTTGGATCTTAATGTAGATAGGCACCATGAAGGCAGAGATGTGGAGCACTCAGCTTCACTGACAAAGATGTGAGTTGTTTGAGATGGCCAGTGACATATTGGTGGAAAATGACAGAATTAGGCAACTTTTTACGTGCCCGAGGGGTCCCCTCATTAATGGAGGAGCAGAAGGTCATTAAAACAAGAGAGCTAGTCTCTAAAATAGACATGCCTATGGCTTGATGCTAACATGTTTGTTGTTAAACATACTTTTGTTATATTACATTTGTGTTGTGTTTTCCAAATAGTGTAGAAAATGAATGGTGGGTTTATAATGTTTACCTTTTATGAGCAGGACAGGAAGCAGAGAAGTGTAGCATTACCTCCAACTAGTTAAACTCATAATTATGAAGTTATTCAACAAATTCCTCAAGTAAAAAGGTGCAACTTTTTTATTTATTTATTTTTTTTTTTACCAGATTTGTGGATTAATTTCAAAATTATGTATTCCTTCCAAATTTCCAAATCTGAAGAATTTTTTAAACCAATATCTACATTATTTAACATTTAGTTTATGTTTTAGCAGTACTTCCTGTTATATTTCTTTATACGTATATTTACATTTTCTTGCACAGCAAGCTCAGCAGATTTGAAATTGTGTGCTTGTGTAAACACAAGTAGTCAATCTTTACTCTAAAAATATATTCTGGTTATTTTTTAGGTAGACCTTCTTGTTTTTATATATCTGTATAGTCCCCCCTCCCCCCACCAAAAAAAACTGTAAACTGATTAGAAATATTAATCATCTGTCAGATTTCTGAGAAAAAAGTCAGAATTCTGAGATTAAAGTCAGAAATCTGGGAAAAAAAGTCAGAAAAAAAGTCAAACTAAACCAATGTTAAACTAAAAAAATATTTAAAAATCAGTTAACGTTTTTCAGTGGCTCTAATCCTCTTCCTACAAGACTAAGATGCCTAAACCAAAAAGATTCAGTTTCTATATATGAAAGTGAACTGACAACAAGACGTTATAAATAAGCAATATTCATAGCAGCATTCCCGACAGACCATTTTACCTCATTAACAAGTTTCTGACTTTCTGTATCGCTGTTTCCCTCTGAGTGCTCAAACACTCAACAGTTCACAGAGGGGAGGGGGAGTACAGTGACGTAACGCTATGCTGCGCCTTCAAAATAAAAGCACGATAGCTAAAAAATGGTCAAAATCTAATATTTTGCGGTACAATTTTTGGGGGGGACATATCCACCTGGCTTTTATATTGGGGGGGACATGTCCCCCCCGTCCCCCCCGCTTCCTACGCCGCTGCCTCATAGTAAGCCATCAACATTTCTGATTCTTAGCAACAGCCAATTAAGAAAGAAAATGTGAGGGTTTCCTTTTTACCGATATTTAGTTGATATTACTGTTTTCATTTTTTTGTTTTTATTTTTACAATTTTGATATAACTTATCTAAGTGGGTTGCTCTGTGGTTTCCCACACACATTTTACATTTATATTACTGTATGTTTTAAAGTCTCTATACTCCAGTTAATGATGAATCACCTACTAAATTAGTTGACAATTATTGAAATAATCAATATGATTCATTTTTTTCAGCCCCAGATGAAATACATGAAATGGGCTACACAGAGTAACTACAGCCCAGATGTTCAACTTTTATAGTGAAGTTAATATTTTAATGAATGTATTATTTTGCTTGATACAGAGAGAGCATAGTAGGTACAAATATTAGAGTGGGGTTTAACTCTGCACAATTCTATATCTTCAAAAGAAAATACTGTATTTACCTTCTCTCTTAGTCGTTCAAATGAAACCGTTTTCAAAGTGGAAAACAGTCCTAATTCCACATTCTTCAGAGCCGGTGATGCTTCAAACATTGATAAACAGCATCTAATGAGTGTAGAGCTTATAACATTTTTATTAATGTAGCAAAATGTTGCTTTTCTCTTTTAACAATGAATTCCTCTTATCAGTACGGATGCTCACATCGTGCATAAAAAAGGGCATGCATATTGCACAGCACCAATGACACCAGACCAATAGTGTCCCTACCAAAGTTCAAATCAAACCTACGCCCTTGCATAGGGGCCTTAAAAACAACTGTCTGCATGTATATGTCTCTGTCCAAGCATGTTCCCCTTGAACTCACTTTCCCCGATGTCTAAGGAGATTTAAATAAATGTATCATTGAACATTGGCACATTTTATCTAGCGACCACAAAATAGGCCACGCACAGCTTTAAAAGATTTCCTATTTTTGCCATTAAGGGGGTCAGGAGTCAGGGAGATTTCATGGTCAGAGCAGACTGTTTTACACTCCTCTCCTTTACTTTTTTCTCCTCACCTACCAGGGCCCCATTTTACATAGAAGGGTTACTATAAATGTGATGCATATACATTAATTTAATTTTTTTTTAAGTTCCCTCACAGCAGCCAATTGTTAAAATTTAACTATATAAACAGATTTTTCCGGGATACGGTAAAGGGCAGAAAAGTTGCTTTAAGGGGCCACCTCCTGCATTGTGATTGGTCCTCTGTGTTGGATTATAAAGCATGAAAATATCCACCGTCACCACATGCTCATCCAGGAGGAGGCATACATGCAAAGTTAATAGCTTGATGCAGTCAGCTGGGTTTCATTAGATAGAAAACTTTTGTTCAGCCTCTTTGTATTATTTGACTAAATTGTCTCTATAAAGGGCCCCAAAAACTGAAAAGATATCACACTGAGGTTATCTCAACCAAACAGGGTATCACTAATTATTGTAGAGCTGGGATCCTAACTTTTCTTGTGGCACTAAAAAAATCTATCTTTTGGTAAATGATTGAAATGACAATATGATAGGAAAATAAAAATATTGAAATAAATTAAATCCCCTTTCTAGAAAAGATCATACAACGTGAGTATGGGAACTTTTTGAAATATATAACTTGAAGGTCAAGTTTATGTTGTGAGAACTTTAACAATTGCACTTAAATAATCATTTGGAATGGATATACACAGATTTGTCTACCTAGTCCAGAAGTTTTTTTTTTTTTCCCTGTTTTAAACTCAATAATTCAAAGTTATATTTCTGTGTTTGGCAAAGAGGAGTTCCAGAAAACTGGTTAGCAAAATATAGACTTAGATTTGAGAAGTTAAAAAATGCATATAAGCTCTAAACTACTATGAAAAGCATAGAATTCATCTGCAGTCAACAGTGAGGTTTTTTTAAGGCCTTTTTTCCAGCTTTGCAGATCCTCTTGAACTCTCCCCCTGTTGTCCCACATGTTTGGTCCACCTGTCTCATTAGAGCTAAAACTAGAGACATAACTCCACTTGTCTTCTTTATCAGATGGGGTGACACATTTTTCTTTTGTGTTTGTGTGTGTTACGGTCACTGACCTCTAGGAGCTCTCTTCATTAGAGAGCTCTCTGTTTGTGTTTCAGGTCTCCCTGGCTGTTACAGGTGCAATGCGTTGAAGCTCGTCAGCCACCTCATAAAGAGCTTCAATCCTGAGATGTCAGGCCCCCTTCTCTTATTCACTGGGCCTTGATCTGAAGTGATCTTGTTCATGAGCTGAATGTCTCTGTGTGTGTTCATGTTAAACAATTGATTGACTAAAGTTTTGTTTTTCTGTTCACAGTGGAAGCTGGTAGGGGTTCTCTGCCATTTTTGTTGAACTGTTTTCTCCTTGTTTTGTGGTTAGCCAGGGAGTCCAGGTATTGTATGTCCTTTTCATTTTCTATGTTAGAAAGTGTTTTGTTTTATAAGTAAGGGGGGGGGGGGGGGGTTTGTTTGTTGTTTTGGCCTTGGAGACCCTGAGGCTTTAAGCTTCCCTGTTTTGCTGTTTGTTTTTTTTGTGACCCCTGCAAATTGTAAATAAATCATATTTTCCTGCTGACATCATCTTTTAGTTTACTGACTTTTGTGTTACACCCAGTGGCAGAATTTACCCTTTAGTGTTCTTAAGGGTGGGGGGTTGTAACATAAGTAAAGGTGATGAAGGGGAAGAAGGTTTATCTGGGGAAAGAACGCCGTCATCTTCATCCCCACCAGAATCCGTAGTGAGTACAGTGGTCAGTTTATGAGACTGTAGCTCCAGCTGACGCATTTTTATGGCAGTTTCAGCTTCAATTCTTCTGCACTTAAGCTGGAACTCAAATTCATCCTTCCGTTCCCTTTCCTTAGCTTCAAGTTCTAGCCGCACCAGACGTACCTTTAGACGTGCCTCAACACTAGGATTTGGGGACTCCATAGAGAAAGGCTCAAACCGTGGGAGAGAGGCTGGTGGTTTTTCCAACTCTGGCTTGGCAGCAACAGGAGGTGTCTTCACTCCCTCCTCAGCACAAACCTCAAACTGTTCAGCAGTTTCAGAAGAGCTGGCCTCCTCCTTATCCATTCTCACTGGGAGTACTCCTTTCTCAACCAAGCCACTGAAGACAAGAGATTTCAGTTCACGTTTAAGCAAAGACTTAGAGACACGGATACCAAAATGTGAAGCAATTTCATATAAATCATCTTTTCTACAGACATCAAAATATTGTATGGTAGGGTTACCCAAAAACTCCTCCAAACTAAACTGTGCCATGTTCAAAAAGTAAATCAAATCCCGGACAAGCCCCCACTTATGTTACAACCCCCCACCCTTAAGAACACTAAAGGGTAAATTCTGCCACTGGGTGTAACACAAAAGTCAGTAAACTAAAAGATGATGTCAGCAGGAAAATATGATTTATTTACAATTTGCAGGGGTCACAAAAAAAAAAAAACAGCAAAACAGGGAAGCTTAAAGCCTCAGGGTCTCCAAGGCCAAAACAACAAACAAAAAGCGGTTAATGCGGTGGGCCTTACTGGCCCAAGAGTATAGTCTGGACATCAGGCATAAGAGAGGGGCTGAAAACGTAATAGCTGATGTACTGTCCAGGATATAATGCTGCTCACCTCCCTAGAGTACGTATGATGCTGAAAGATTATTTAATGAAGGATTTTATGGGGGAGGGTGTTACGGTCACTGACCTCTAGGAGCTCTCTTCATTAGAGAGCTCTCTGTTTGTGTTTCAGGTCTCCCTGGCTGTTACAGGTGCAATGCGTTGAAGCTCGTCAGCCACCTCATAAAGAGCTTCAATCCTGAGATGTCAGGCCCCCTTCTCTTATTCACTGGGCCTTGATCTGAAGTGATCTTGTTCATGAGCTGAATGTCTCTGTGTGTGTTCATGTTAAACAATTGATTGACTAAAGTTTTGTTTTTCTGTTCACAGTGGAAGCTGGTAGGGGTTCTCTGCCATTTTTGTTGAACTGTTTTCTCCTTGTTTTGTGGTTAGCCAGGGAGTCCAGGTATTGTATGTCCTTTTCATTTTCTATGTTAGAAAGTGTTTTGTTTTATAAGTAAGGGGGGGGTTTTGTTTGTTGTTTTGGCCTTGGAGACCCTGAGGCTTTAAGCTTCCCTGTTTTGCTGTTTGTTTGTTTTTTGTGACCCCTGCAAATTGTAAGTAAATCATATTTTCCTGCTGACATCATCTTTTAGTTTACTGACTTTTGTGTTACACCCAGTGGCAGAATTTACCCTTTAGTGTTCTTAAGGGTGGGGGGTTGTAACAGTGTGCATGACATGCAAATAAAGAACAAGCCAGGCATGCTGGTGTCTAAGGTAGGCTGCCATTATCACTTGCTGTGCTGGCCTGTGATCATGTGGTTTAGCTGTCAGATGTAATGTTATCACATTAACAATCAGCCCTATTGTCACTGCACTCTGTTGCAGACAAGATTACGCTTACATCTCCTGCTTAGGACTTCACAGAGCTGTGCTGACCTGCATCCTGTTATCATACGTCTCTGAGCCATATTACGGCACAGTAGCATTCTTCAACATTATGGCCCATATCTGTAGGTGTGTGTGTATTCCTGCATGTTTGTGCTGAACTCGCAGTGACTACAATCACCTTTCTACAGTTGTGTAGTTACAGATGTGCATCTGATTAAAGGTAGAAGAGCAGTGGTTTCATTGTAGGCTGCTGTTGCCATGATGGAAGGAAAGAAATTGCAGTAACAGTCCTCACATTTAGGTAAAAGAACCACAGGATACATTTACTTTGCAAAATGGAGGACCCAACTAAATAAGCTAAATATATCTATGTGACTTGCAATGGTATTTATGTCTCTCAAACTTGAATATATCTTGTGATGTTAATATTATCAAGCTGAATGTATTTCATTTGGATCTAATATGAAATACCAATAACTAGTAGAAAAACATTATGAAATGAAGAAAAAAAACAGAAAAACAATCTGAAAAGCATTCGATTTTTTAACCTTTTTCTAATACTCCTGAATCATACAACCAGTTGCCTTTAAACCCTCATCTTTGTCGCTGCATAAATTCAGCTTTTCTGTGAAGAAATCACGAAGACCAAGGAACACAGCTGATGGGTCACAGATAAATGTAGAAGTTTAAAGTATGAGTAGATTGTAAATCAATATTCCAAGCTTTGACCTTTGAAAGAGCACCATAATCTAGGAAAATAGTTCTACAATTGCCAGGAGATGGTCTAACCAGGAACTGAGTCCAGCTCTGCATTACATCACAAAGAAGGGAAGCTGGTAAGAGTTAATGAGAGAATTTAAGGAACCAAATACCTGAAACCAAGAAAGATAACCTGCTCCTTTAAGCAGAGCCTAAACCTACCACCCACAACTACATTGAGATTGGCTAGAATCTCAGGGGTGCTTAAATCCAGTCCTCAAGAGCTACCATCCTGTAACTTTTAGATGAATCTCTTGTCTAACCCACCTGAATCTCAAGGCTCAATTCTCAGATTTAGCTCAGCAGAAGCATGGTAATGCTTTGTTGAAAATTAGGCGCATCAAAAAGCTGCTGAATAGTAGCTCTTGGGTACTGGACCTGAGCACCTTAGATCATAGCATGACCCATTTAAAGTCCTGATATAAATCTAACCAGGCCAATATAGATCCGGTTTTATAAAAAACGGTTTTCAAAGATGCTCTTAATCTGAAATTGTAGATGTTTGGTATTCAAAAAAAAATTTGCTCTTTTAGATGTGCAAAAAAGACATAAAAAGGGTTTTATTTTTCTCCCACCCCACAACTAGCTCCTACTGTTTCACTTTTCTGTAAAGATTGTAATGTAATAACACATAAAAAAGTTTCAATATATATCGGTAAATCACCGTACAAATGAAATATGAAATGATATTACTATACTATAAAATACCCTCAGAAGTTTACTGTCTTAAAAATCTCCTGCTTTCTCCTGCTTTCTTCAATACGCCTGTCAATCTACATCTACATCATTAGGGGTATATATACATATTATTCCCTCTTTGTCCACCTCTGATTTAATTAATGCCTCAATCACACTCTTTTCAGCACTTGCACACCTTTAAGATTTTTTTCCTAACCTCAGCACTTTAATGTCTAACATTAGAATGATGAAAGTAAAACAAGATCACTAACTGACACACTGATAAATGCTTCCACTGAAGGTCCGCACTTTAAACTCAGCTGGATGAGCTATAAAAAAGACAAAGGAAGATTGTAGAGAAACACTTTCGCCCTCTTTCTAATCAATGTGTCACATGCCAGATCCATTAGTAATCAAACTGCATTATTGTTTTATATAATAGGGTCAAATATGCTTTTGTCGTAGCAGCAGATCTTTTAGAATGCTTTTAAAACAGTAATCTAAGTTTCAGTTTAATGTACTGTCAGCTTTATGAGCTTCCAAACTAATAATTACCAGACAACACTGGTACTCGTTTAGTTTTGGGTCAATAAATTACTTATTTTTTTGCTTTTTAATTTACTTAAACACACATTTACTTACAACAGCAGTTCACGGTACTGACAGTATCAGCAGTTCACAAGACTGACAGAACCTTTTCTTTCCAGGAAAAGTTAGAAAACATTTATAGTTGTATTCTAATTACAGGCAGTTCAGTCCATTACAATTTTAATTTAATTTAATTACTTCCATCTAGTCTGATATCAGTGATGCAAAAGTGTTAATTAGCCAAGGAACCATGAAATTTTCACTGCAAATAATTCTGCATCCTTGTCACCCCCAGGCTGTTAGTGACAGCAGAGAGGGACATCTTTACCAGCAGTATCTTTTTCAATTTTGTTCTAAATTTAGCTTAATGCAAAAAATTAAAGCTGTAAAATTTTTGTTATCATGCTTTTCAAACATTCTTTGCAATTTTTGACTTAAGAAAAGAATTGCAAAGTTAATAAACATGTGGTATTTTACTATATCTCTATGATGAACATATTTTTTTCTAAATTGCAACCAGTGGAAATTGGTTTTAGGGCTTTTTTAGGTAAAAAAAAAATCCTGGTTCTGTTAGTAAAGAGAGGCATGAGGGAGTTTTCCAATGATACTCCCACTTGTGGCCAAAACACAGCACTGCTCATAGCTTATGCTCGTACAGGTGCTGGTCATAAAATTAGAATATCATGAAAAAGTAGATTGATTTCAGTAATTCCATTTAAAAAGTGAAACTTGTATATTATATTCATACATTACATACAAACTCATATATTTCAGATGTTTATTTTGTTTAATTTTGATGATTACAAATGACAACAAATGAAAATCTCAAATTCATCATATCAGAAAATTAGAATATTACTGAAGACCAATAAAAACAAAGGATTTATAGAAATGTTGGCCAACTGAAAAGTATGAACATGAAAAGTATGAGCATGTACAGCACTCAGTATTTAGTTGGGCCTCCTTTGGCCTGTATTACTGCAGCAATGCGGCGTGGCATGGAGTCGATCAGTCTGTGGCACTGCTCAGGTGTTATGATAGCCCAGGTTGCTCTAATAGTGGCTTTTAGCTCTTCTGAATTGTTGGGTCTGGTGTATTGCATCTTCTTCTTCACAATACCCCATAGATTTTCTATGGGGTTAAGGTCAGGAGAGTTTGCTGGCCAATTAAGAACAGGGATACCATGGTCCTTCAACCAGGTACTGGTAGCTTTGGCACTGTGTGCAGGTGCCAAGTCCTGTTGGAAAATGAAATCTGCATCTCCAAAAAGTTGGTCAGCTGCAGGAAGCATGAAGTGCTCTAAAACTTCCTGGTATGTGGCTGCGTTGACCCTGGACCTCAGAAAACACAATGGACCAACACCAGCAGATGACATGGCACCCCAAACCATCACTGACTGTGGAAACTTTACACTGGACTTCAAGCAACGTGGATGAAGTGCCTCTCTTCTTTTCCTCCAGACTCTGGGACCTTGATTTCCAAAGGAAATGCAAAATTTACTTTCATCAGAGAACATGACTTTGGACCACTCACCAGCAGTCCAGTCCTGTTTCTCTTTAGACGCTTCTGACGCTGTCTGTGGTTCAAGAGTGGCTTGACACAAGGAATGCGACAGCAGAAACCCATGTCTTTCATACGTCTGTGTGTGGTGGTTCTTGAAGCACTCACTCCAGCTGCAGTCCACTCTTTGTGAATCTCCCCCACATTTTTGAAGGGGTTTTGTTTCACAATCCTCTCCAGGGTGCGGTTATCTCTCTTGCTTGTACACTTTTTTCGACCACATCTTTTCCTTCCCTTCGCCTCTCTATTAATGTGCTTGGACACTGAGCTCTGTGAACAGCCAGCCTCTTTAGCGATGACCTTTTGTGTCTTGCCCTCCTTGTGCAAGGTGTCGATGGTCGTCTTTTGGACAACTGTCAAGTCAGCAGTCTTCCCCATGATTGTGTAGCCTATAGAACTAGACTGAAAGACCATTTAAAGGCTTTTGCAGGTGGTTTGAGTTAATTAGCTGATTAGAGTGTGGTACCAGGGGCCATCAATTTTGAACCTTTTCACAATATTCTAATTTTCTGATATGATGAATTTGAGATTTTCATTTGTTGTCATTTGTAATCATCAAAATTAAACAAAATAAACATCTGAAATATATGAGTTTGTATGTAATGTATGAATATAATATACAAGTTTCACTTTTTAAATGGAATTACTGAAATCAATCTACTTTTTCATGATATTCTAATTTTATGACCAGCACCTGTACTAGACACATTTTGTTTTTGTTTTTCCTTTTTTGTTTTTTTTTTACCTTATGTGAAGTTGCCATTGGTGTCTGAATTGAGCTGGATGCCAATTGCTTCTGAGTATCCACAAAATCCATCATGAATATCACACTTAAAATTTTTGCTACCGCAGTAGCCATTCCAGATTGCCTCATTTTCCTTGATGGGGCCTTGGCTGGTTCTCGGCTGGTACCCTACAATTCCTTTTTTAAACATCAATCTTTGTACTAAAATATTCTTTCTGTAATGATTTGTGGACATTAAGATCTAAAGAGAAGCATCATCTCCTGGCCTGTAATTCAGTGAAAGGGGGGAGTCAGAGTATGTGCCATTCGGCTGGCATTTGACTGGGTAGGGCCATTTTGAATGGCTGCTACTGCAAGTTAGACCCATTTAAAATGGAAGTAATTGACATCACTTCTGCAAAACAGTGAGGGTACAGTAAGGGTGACCCGCAATACATTCAGTAAAAATAAGCTACAGGCTTATAGATGCATAGGCGCTGAACTACTGAGGTGTCAGTCATCTCATCAAACTATGTTTTAGTCATAGAGATTGAAATAATAATAAATCTATTGAAAAGATAAAGAGTTTGAGTAAAAACATACAAAATATCTCTCAATGGCCTTGTTTCCTGACCAGGGTGCACCCTGCCTTTCCACCATAGGTTGCTGGAGATAGACACGAGCCCTCTGTGATGCTGACGGACAAGAGGAAGAAGGACAGATGGACGGACAGATATCATAACATAGGTTGCTCTCATCACACATCAGCTATCTTAACAGGACAGCTGATGTTTAATCTTATTACACAAAGAATTACAAATGACGTAAAAATATTAGCCCAAGCAAACCCACATGAAGAATCCTTTGCTTTTTTGAGAATACAACAGAAGGCCTAGCAACTTTTACAAAGAAGACAGAGATGTTGAACAATTGCCCAAATTCAAAGGGATGATAGCATTTTAGACACTCTACAATTTAACTCTTGAAATGTTTACAGTGACTCAATCCTACAGAATAGAATGACACATTTGGGACTAAAGTTCCTACAAAAGTAGAGCAGCTGTGCAGCTAGACCTCACCATTGTCACCTTGAAATCGTACATTATCGTCTCCCAGGTAACATGACCACCCACACTCTCTACAGGCTGCTTTAGAAAAAGTAGGTTGTACATTAACCTATTTTTCATGCTGTTCTCCTAAATAGTGATAAAAGGTGGGGGGAAATGGTTCTTAATAATACCTCTGGGGAATTAAGTTTTTCTTCCTTCCTTGACAAGACTTCAACTGACATGAATGGGCTTCCTGGAACTCCTCTGGGTAAATTCATTCAGGACACATTTCATGTAATTTTCTCTTCCTCTTTCCATTACTACCTTCTTTTCTTTTTTACAGTCTAATCATATTGAATATTTATAGAGGACCTCTAAACAACGCAAACTGGTAAGCTAGCTATGCTTAGTGTGGCTTAACAAAACAGCAATTTTAATTAAGTATTGCAAATGACCTTTACTTATATAGCATTTGATCAAGTCCAATGACCCCAAAGCACTTTACATTACATTCAGTTAATCATCCATTCACACACTGATAGTGGCAAGCTAAATTGTAGCCACAGCTGTGATATGTCGGTGCTACCAGGCCCTCTGAAAATGAGGCAAGGCTGGTGTCTTTTAAAGGACGCAACAACAGAAACAAACAGCTGAGGCTTGAAAAGCCGACCCACCAGTTGGTTAGGGTCATCCAATAACTGATGGGTTATAGGATAAGACCTTTCTGAGCAAACCTGTGGAATCAGAGCATCCATTCATGACTTTTTGCTTGATATTAGTTACCAACATCAAACCCCTGTTGCAAAAACATCCCCTTCATGGCAGTGATAAAGATCTGTAGGCCTAATACCAAAGTTTTAGCCCAGTAAAAATAGAACTGTACAGTATACAAACTCAATACTGAGAATTTCCTGGCATAAATTCCTGAACCATTGTGGTGTGACGTGGAGGCCATCAACATCTGGCTCTACTGGGTTGTAATGGAAGGCCAGGTTGCACGAATACCAACCTTCAGCTCGTTGCATCTTTGGGGGGTATCTCTCATTAGTACTCTGAGTACAGTGCTCCACAAAATGTAAAAATTGTAAGTGGGGTTTTAATTAAGACAAGTGTTCTGGCCAGTTAAGAAGAGTGATATCCTGGTCATCAAAACAACTTAGCCCAATTAGGTTATGCTTCTGACATATCTGATTAAAGAGTGGCATGGTGGCCCATGTTCTAAATGCCTTTGTGTTTTGGGGCTTTTTGTTGCACTAAGTCATGCTGCACAACATGCTTTGCAAACCTCCCCCAAACTCTGTAAAGGCCTTCGAGCGTCCACTTAACTTTCAAATTATAACTGGCATTTTATCTGACAGCTCACCCTCCCTATAGAGGAGTTAATGACTAATTTGTCTAGTTAGCAGTCTTTTTTTAATCAACCATAAGTAAAATTCAAAATTTCAATGAAATATATTTTATTTTTACCATCAAAATGAACAGTATATTATTCAGTGTACAATAAAAGCTAAATACGCTTTTAAAGATAAACTCACCTTTTCACTGAATCCAGATTTAAATTAATTAGTTGTGGATAATGTAATCTATCAGGATCCAATCGTAGAAAGCAGATTAAATTATCTCTCCTATTGAAGAGAATAGTTAAACATCCTGTTAACCAGTGGCGGCCGGCCCATAGGGGGCGCTGGGGCACCGCCCTCCCTGATAAGAAGAGAGAAACGTAAAATATATTTTTAGAAATTAACTCATAAATGTCAGTTTTACTCTCTAGACTGTGTAACTATAAGCAAAACAAATTATATAAACTACATTTCCCTATCTACTGTCATTAATTTGTGGATTTCCACAGACAGACTCCTACCGTCTCTGTTCTGGGGGCTGTGATCAGACTGACCCACATTTGCAGAGAATCTGTCAATCATGTACTATTGCTAGGTGAATTTAATGGCCAATCAGCATCTCGGAACTTTATGGTCTTGGGGCGCTGAAAATACTGCGCTTTAACAGGCTTCTGGACCCAAGCGCAGGTGCAGACAAGTAGAGGGATGATGGCGAACGTAACGAGCGAGATGCAGCTTCCACCAAATTCGGTGAGATCCTTATTTATCTACCCGTTTGCCAGAAGAACATCCCTGTTGTATGATATGAACATTTCATTTCATGGTTATTGTGACTGTGACGAATCCACCTCGTCGCTTAAAACAACCTCTCTAACTTTGCGCGCCACACACACATTCCTGTTATACTGTGTTTGTGAGGACCAATACACTCGCGCTGAGATCAGTAGCTCCATGAACTTAAAACACACAAGCTGTTCCTGGTTACCTGCTGGCGTATTGAGGGTGCACACTTAATATTTCAGTGGGGTTAGCCGTGTGTGTGTGTGTGTGTGTGTGTGTGTGTGTGTGTGGGTATGTGGGGGGTGTGGGTGTGTACGTGTTTATGCGGGGACTTGTCATCTTCAGTCTGGCTGCGTCTTTGCTGGGTTCAAACCCAGTTTGGTGTAATTGAATAAGTCAATGAAAAAAGAATTGTGTAAAAGAATTGTGTAAAAGAATTAAGTTGTAAAAATTATTTGTTTTTGTACATCAATTGTTTGTGGAGGTAATATATGGACAAAACTGATTAATGAGAAGAAATCAGAAATAAGAGAGCCTGAGGTGAGGGGCTTAAACTATTTAATGAGGGCTGTGGGAAGAAAAGCGGCAATTTTTGTTTTCTGTTTCTTTGTTACATTGCTGGTAACTGGAGGGAGGCTGAGGCCCAGAGTATCTTGTATATGTTTAGTTTCTTTTGCACCCTGTTTTGAGTTTTTGAGCTCAATAAATCACCAACACCGGTAACCCGACTGAGACTGGATTCTTGGAGGCCAAAGAACCCCGTCACAGTGACCCAAATCATCACTGTTACTGTTATTATATAGTAAATTAAATCATTACTGTTAAATTGTATGTATTGTCCAATTGTTTATTTGAATTCTTATTCCGGGTTAGTTGGAGACATACACTAGGCTATATCAGCCCCACCAAAAATATTTTTCACCAGCCGCCACTGCTGTTAACGCTTAGGAAACCTCTCTGTCTGTGCAACAAACTAGTCCCTTACCTACTTCATATTCCTTCCTACCCAGATGTAAGCTCCTGTCCAGACCTCTGGACCAATGCTTTTTATTTTCCCCTCTACTCTTCTTTTTATCATACCTCCCTGCTGCCAGAGTTATGGCTTCCTCTGCTTATCATCATCATGCACTCATACACAGATGCTTGGGTGCATGCACAAACAGGTAACCACATACACAGACAGGATTAAATTACCATTTTATATTCACTTGAACTCTTCTCTCTTCCATCATCCCCCTCCACCTCTCCTCACATACATTTTTTTTAGTTACCATCCCTATAAATTGTAGTGATTCTGGAAGGATGCCGAGTTACATTCAGAAACATTTTTTTTTCTTCTAATCAGTGCATCATTATAATTACAGTTGATTTTAGCAAAAACAAGCTTAACTTTTAGTGGCTTTCACATGCATAATGAGTTGTTTTTCCTGTGGTGCTGTCTCCCTCTCCACTGAAATGTAGGTCAGGTGCGCTGGAGACTGTAAATTGGCTGCTGTTGTGCATTTCCTTGTGTTTTCCCACTGCCTTCCCCATCATGCCTCCAGGGGAAGAGTCCAGACATGCACGACCTTACATGGTACTTTTGGGGTGTGAGGATGGGTGAACCCCTCTGATTGCATTATGGAATAAGTAAAAAAAAACCCAAGGGAAAATTAAATGAATGAGGTGGTTGGTATTATTTCACATTTCAACATTGTATAATTATATGCCTGGACTAATCGTTTTGTTTTTGTTTTTTATAAAAACAGGTGGAAATCTGTCCTGGAAGACATGATGTGATTTCTTCTCTAAATTGTGAAAGGCGGTTTTGGCCAAGGTCATCCTGACCTTCACTATTACAGCTGTCTGTGATCCTTTAGTCGTGTCTGCCCCCTTGGTTAACCAAGAATCAGAGTGACCTTCTGATTAAGTTTATGTATGTCTTTATGACCATGTTTAAATCAAAAACTGCCATTTTTATAGATTTCAAATCAATATTAAAAAAATTCTGTCTCACCACCAAATTAACAGAATAAGCTTGCCTGCAATTATCGAAGCAAGGATGTTCAAACCTTCTCAGTCAGTGGAAAGAACAGACTGTTTTTATTTAAGTCATTTTGAACTGCTTTTAAGATGGTGTCCCACTTTGCTTTGTACATGTTTAAAAATGTTCCAAACCAAAAACGTATGTGTATTTTATTCTAATTTAACACTAAAAGAAAAATTGTATATGGTTGGAAATTTTGTGCAGGTCCAAGAATCTGAAAAATTTGGCATTTGCTTTATTTAACCTTCTCTGTGTCATTATATATAATCAAGGACATTTACAGTAATCATAAGTTAAATATTTTTTCAATTTAATCAATAACGTTCGTTATTAAAAATCCAGACGCCAAGAGGATTTTGTTCATCATACACTACTTTTCATGCACTCCATTAGCTATCAGAAAGACAAGAAGGAAACATTTCTTAAATGCTTTTCAGAAAAGTCTAAAAGAACAAAATAGAACAAACAGAAAATATGCAATAGATGCAGCCAACACGTGATAACAGCCCCAAAAAATACACATTATTATGCAATACAAGATGTGTTTAGTGTTAGCCACAGCTAAACAAGCTTAACTTTTAGTGGCTTTCACATGCATAATGAGTTGTTTTTCCTGTGGTGCTGTCTCCCTCTCCACTGAAATGTAGGTCAGGTGCGCTGGAGACTGTAAATTGGCTGCTGTTGTGCATTTCCTTGTGTTTTCCCACTGCCTTCCCCATCATGCCTCCAGGGGAAGAGTCCAGACATGCATGACCTTACATGGTACTTTTGGGGTGTGAGGATGGGTGAACCCCTCTGATTGCATTATGGAATAAGTAAAAAAAAACCCAAGGGAAAATTAAATGAATGAGGTGGTTGGTATTATTTCACATTTCAACATTGTATAATTATATGCCTGGACTAATCGTTTTGTTTTTGTTTTTTATAAAAACAGGTGGAAATCTGTCCTGGAAGACATGATGTGATTTCTTCTCTAAATTGTGAAAGGCGGTTTTGGCCAAGGTCATCCTGACCTTCACTATTACAGCTGTCTGTGATCCTTTAGTCGTGTCTGCCCCCTTGGTTAACCAAGAATCAGAGTGACCTTCTGATTAAGTTTATGTATGTCTTTATGACCATGTTTAAATCAAAAACTGCCATTTTTATAGATTTCAAATCAATATTAAAAAAATTCTGTCTCACCACCAAATTAACAGAATAAGCTTGCCTGCAATTATCGAAGCAAGGATGTTCAAACCTTCTCAGTCAGTGGAAAGAACAGACTGTTTTTATTTAAGTCATTTTGAACTGCTTTTAAGATGGTGTCCCACTTTGCTTTGTACATGTTTAAAAATGTTCCAAACCAAAAACGTATGTGTATTTTATTCTAATTTAACACTAAAAGAAAAATTGTATATGGTTGGAAATTTTGTGCAGGTCCAAGAATCTGAAAAATTTGGCATTTGCTTTATTTAACCTTCTCTGTGTCATTATATATAATCAAGGACATTTACAGTAATCATAAGTTAAATATTTTTTCAATTTAATCAATAACGTTCGTTATTAAAAATCCAGACGCCAAGAGGATTTTGTTCATCATACACTACTTTTCATGCACTCCATTAGCTATCAGAAAGACAAGAAGGAAACATTTCTTAAATGCTTTTCAGAAAAGTCTAAAAGAACAAAATAGAACAAACAGAAAATATGCAATAGATGCAGCCAACACGTGATAACAGCCCCAAAAAATACACATTATTATGCAATACAAGATGTGTTTAGTGTTAGCCACAGCTAACTGTACAGATGTGCATCTGTATGTGTTAGGATCCAAACACGCTCCTGTTTGTGAGCTTTTTATAAAGTTTATCCATAAGATTCTTCATTAGCAGCTCTTATTATTTCTAAAAGCCAATTTTTGTCGTTACATCACCCCAGTCTTACTGCTGCTACCTTTGTTAGGGGAGGAGGTTTGTGACCAGAGATGACCCAGGAAAGGGGGCAGCACAGGATCCAAACTGACAAACAAGCAAGCATAATTAAAAACAACCGAGAAATCTATTATTAAAAGCAGAATGCTGGTAAATACATTCCCCCTATAAGAGTTGTTCTTTTGATTTAGACCTATTTTAAGATTAAGTCAAATATTTTACAGACATTTCTAAATGTAACCCTCCATTTTTTTTCCAAATTTACAATCATGCACTTCTTTCTATAGGTCGCTGACACACTACAGACATCTGATATACACTTAAATTACATGAGAAAATGAAAAAAGTTGACAGGGTGTGAATACTTTTTCAAGGCGCTAAAAATTATTTGAATGATTTAGGTAATGAGGCTCCAGAGCTTCAGCAGGAACCCTTTTGGCCAGGAGAGATAGTTTTACATCCTCTGATCTTTTTGAGTCCTCAAACATCTGCTAGTAAATGTTCCTTCACATGCAGAGATGTTCCCAGAGTTCAGGCTATTTAAGCCACATATTCAGAATAATTAATGCAGGAAATGGCCACGGAGAGGGATGATTAATTTCAGGCTCTGGCAAACTGACATGACTGATTTCATTCGCCAGGTCGCCAGACTTTTAATGCTCATGGCCGTTCAAGGGAGGCATCCATCACAGTGACCCTCAGTCCTGCAGAGATGTGTATACAGGTGCTGGTCATAAAATTAGAATATCATGAAAAAGTAGATTGATTTCAGTAATTCCATTTAAAAAGTGAAACTTGTATATTATATTCATACATTACATACAAACTCATATATTTCAGATGTTTATTTTGTTTAATTTTGATGATTACAAATGACAACAAATGAAAATCTCAAATTCATCATATCAGAAAATTAGAATATTGTGAAAAGGTTCAAAATTGATGGCCCCTGGTGCCACACTCTAATCAGCTAATTAACTCAAACCACCTGCAAAAGCCTTTAAATGGTCTTTCAGTCTAGTTCTATAGGCTACACAATCACGGGGAAGACTGCTGACTTGACAGTTGTCCAAAAGACGACCATCGACACCTTGCACAAGGAGGGCAAGACACAAAAGGTCATCGCTAAAGAGGCTGGCTGTTCACAGAGCTCAGTGTCCAAGCACATTAATAGAGAGGCGAAGGGAAGGAAAAGATGTGGTCGAAAAAAGTGTACAAGCAAGAGAGATAACCGCACCCTGGAGAGGATTGTGAAACAAAACCCATTCAAAAATGTGGGGGAGATTCACAAAGAGTGGACTGCAGCTGGAGTGAGTGCTTCAAGAACCACCACACACAGACGTATGAAAGACATGGGTTTCTGCTGTCGCATTCCTTGTGTCAAGCCACTCTTGAACCACAGACAGCGTCAGAAGCGTCTTGCCTGGGCTAAAGAGAAACAGGACTGGACTGCTGGTGAGTGGTCCAAAGTCATGTTCTCTGATGAAAGTAAATTTTGCATTTCCTTTGGAAATCAAGGTCCCAGAGTCTGGAGGAAAAGAAGAGAGGCACTTCATCCACGTTGCTTGAAGTCCAGTGTAAAGTTTCCACAGTCAGTGATGGTTTGGGGTGCCATGTCATCTGCTGGTGTTGGTCCATTGTGTTTTCTGAGGTCCAGGGTCAACGCAGCCACATACCAGGAAGTTTTAGAGCACTTCATGCTTCCTGCAGCTGACCAACTTTTTGGAGATGCAGATTTCATTTTCCAACAGGACTTGGCACCTGCACACAGTGCCAAAGCTACCAGTACCTGGTTGAAGGACCATGGTATCCCTGTTCTTAATTGGCCAGCAAACTCTCCTGACCTTAACCCCATAGAAAATCTATGGGGTATTGTGAAGAAGAAGATGCAATACACCAGACCCAACAATTCAGAAGAGCTAAAAGCCACTATTAGAGCAACCTGGGCTATCATAACACCTGAGCAGTGCCACAGACTGATCGACTCCATGCCACGCCGCATTGCTGCAGTAATACAGGCCAAAGGAGGCCCAACTAAATACTGAGTGCTGTACATGCTCATACTTTTCATGTTCATACTTTTCAGTTGGCCAACATTTCTATAAATCCTTTGTTTTTATTGGTCTTCAGTAATATTCTAATTTTCTGATATGATGAATTTGAGATTTTCATTTGTTGTCATTTGTAATCATCAAAATTAAACAAAATAAACATCTGAAATATATGAGTTTGTATGTAATGTATGAATATAATATACAAGTTTCACTTTTTAAATGGAAGTACTGAAATCAATCTACTTTTTCATGATATTCTAATTTTATGACCAGCACCTGTATGTGTATACATGAGGTGTGCTGTTCACATCGTGTTTATTCATGTATCAACTTTTTGACTGCAGAGCAAAGGGACAGCCACTTTGTAAGATTTTATTAAGCTAAACATACTCAACCCAGGGCTCTGTGACTAGAGTTTCACCGTTCACAGCCATGTCCTTATGCGTTTGTTTCATTATGTTTCTCTTTTCTTTTGCTTTTACTTGTTTATCAAATATATAAGTATGTAAATATCCATTTATATAAATACCCATGTAAACACCCTGTGCAATAACCCTATATGATAATCCTGCTATAAAAAAAAAAAAGCTGTCATATGTGGAAACAATGTATATACTGCATACATCTCATGCACCATGTTCTTCTCCTTTGACTATTTGAGCTGCTGTAACGGGTAAATTTCTGCACTGTGAGATCAATAAAGTCAATCAATCAATCAATCATATTTCTCTTGCCATCTTGAAATCCTATTTACACCATCGATTGTGACAGTAAGGAATTTCTAGTTTATTTGTGAAACTCAAAGTAAAATATATCTTTCTACATTTCAGGTATATTATAGCACTGTTTAGCAAGTATAGCATTGTTTTAGTGAGATTCTGGTGTGTAAAATGTAAATAATAAAGGATATATATTTAAAAAATGATTGTTCATCATTTCTCCTACAAAACAGACTAACATAAAAAAAAAAAAAAAAGGTTTTGTATGTACAGTTGTGCTTGAGGGTTTACATATACTTTCATTAAAGACAAAAAAACAGCTAGCAGTAAAATAAACAAAATAATAAATAAAAAATGGAAATCATACATACATACATATATATACATAATAAATAAAACTGGTTAACGAGAATGATGAGGCTCCTGAAATAAAACATTGTTGAGCAACACTGAGACAATCACTGAAATCAGGTGTTTTCTGTAATGTTCAGGGAATGTTCTGTAAGACTTTTGCACCTATTGACAGCTATGTTGGTTCACTGTAAATGAGCAAGGCACTTTAATATTAATGGGAAGGTATGTAAATTATATAGGAGGTTCTCCGGACGAACAACATGTCGAACCTTGAAGTGAATGTCCTACAGCCCCAGAAAACCAAACCAGACGCCACTCCTTCTGAACAGGAAACTGAGGCTACACAAGCTCGCCAAAGTTGGACAATCGAAGATAGCAAAAACGTTACCTGGTGTGAGTCTCAATTTCTGTCACAATATGCTGATGGTAGGGTCAGAATTTGGCGTCAGCATTTAGGCATGGATTCATTCTAACTTGTCTCAACGGTTCAGTCTGCTGATGTTATGGTAATGGTGATATTTTCTTGGAACACTTTGGGCCCCTTAGAATCAATGGATTGTCAATGCCACGGATGGATGGATGGATGGATGGATGGATGGATGGATGGATGGATGGATGGATGGATGGATCAATGTTAATATTGGGTACGGTAGGCTATGCTTGCAATTACAGTGGTCAAACATTTCCTGTAGTTTTTAACCCGTTTGCACACACTGCTGGAGGGATTTTGGCCCACTCCTCCACAGAGATCTTCTCTAGATCAGTCAGGTTACTGGGCTGGCACTGAGAAACACAGAGTTTGAGCTCCCTCCAAAGATTCTCTTGTGGGTTTGGACTGGAGACTGGCTAGGCCACGTTAGAACCTTTACCCGTGTGCTTCGGGTCATTGTTATGCTGGAGGACCCAGCAATCTTCAATGTTCTAACTGAGGGAAGGAGGTTAAAAGGAGGAGGGAAAAAGTTTTTTATCACATCTGACTACATGCCTTTCTCTTATGACTCCTCTGGATCATCCAAATGGTCATTGGCAAACTTAAGATGGGTCTTGACATGTGCTGGTCTAAGCATGGGAACCTTCCGTGCCACGCATGACAGCTTAGTGCATTACCAACAGTAACTTTGGAAACGGTGGTCCCAGCTCTTTTCAGGTCATTGATGAGCTCATCCCTTGTAGTTCTGGGCTGATTTCTCACCTTTCTTAGAACCATTGAGACCCCACAAGTTGATATCTTGCATGGAGCCTCAGTCCAAGGGAGATTGACAGTCATGTTTAGCTTCTTCCATTTTCTAATTATTGCGCAAACAATTGACCTTTTTTCACGAAGCTGCTTGGCAATATCCCAGTAGCCCTTTGCAGCCTTTTGGAGGTGTACAATTTTGCCTCTAGTCTTTGGACAGCTCTTTGGTCTTGTCCATGTTAGTATTTGGATTCCTACTGATTGTATGGGGTGGACAGATGTCTTTATGCAGCTAACGACCTCAAACAGGTGCATCTAATTTAGGATAATAAATTAATAAATTTTGAAGGCAGGCTAACAGGTCTTTTAGGGTCCGAATTCTAGTTGACAGAAAGGTGTTCAAATACTTATTTTCAACTTTATCATACAAATAAATAATAATAAAAAATAAGAAAATTAGATTATGTCTCTCACAGTGGACATGCACCTATGACAATTTCAGACCGCTCCATGATTTCTAAGTTGGAGAACTTGCAAAATAGTAGGGTGTATACATACTTATTTTCCTCAAAAGATTATATATATATATATACATACAGTATAGGCTTCTTGCCCAGGTATTAATTGTGACATATTGTGACATGTAACATCGCCCCCGGCAATGCTAATACAATGGAGACAAGCAGGAGGCTCAGCCAGACACTCCCAGCAATAACCCCATTCTTGATAAAGATGAGACCTGAACTGTGCATTCAGCTAAAATTACTGTTCACTGTGGTTCTGTACATGGTCTGCTCCCCACTCTTCATGGGAATTTGCCCATTTGAAATGAGTCAAGGGGGAGCTTTCTAGCTCTAGCCTTGATCAATTGTTGCTGTATTCACATAGCCGTCCATGTCCTTAATGTTTGCCCTTTTCATTTTTGCTTCTAGATTTTCCTGTCACAATAGCTCTCTTTCAAAACACATTTAGATTTTAACCTTTTTATTTTCTTAGACCTGATGCAGGAAATAGAATGCATGCAAGTTACATCAGCATTGAAAGAGCCCATCCCTGCTCCTCCTATTTGGGTGTTTGTGTTCCCTGCTATTGACTATTGATCCTTTATTTCCATTTTCTCCTCATACCTCTGACACACGGGCCCCACATGAGTTTAGATTATTACCAGCAGCTTGCTCTACTGAATGTAGATGTATAAATGACACTTGTACATATGTACATATATATATTGAGTAAATCATCATGTCTTTAATAGTTTAAATTATAAAAAAAAACTACACACACGCTTCTAAGTTAACGAGGACAATGAGAAAAACTATTTCATAATTATCTGGCCTATTTATCTTCAGGAGGCTTCTTAAGCTGAAAATAAAGCTGGAACCATTACACTTTGGCGCCCTCTAGCGACAGGTTTTATACTTACTGATCTGTAGTTTCAGATTAAGCCTTTTTTCGGATTTATAACTTTATCTGTCTGCAGCCAAGTACAGATGTTTCGGAAGAATTTGCAGGAGATGCTTCGAGTGTCAGCCTCTTCTACGCCAGAAGAGGTTTCTTTATAAAATGAAAGGTTTCTAAAAGATATCTTTGTTTAAATCTCAATGCTTTTTGAGACACAGATGGGTTTAAAGGATTCTTAAACCTGATGAAAAATAACTAATTAGCAACTTTTCATAAAAGCTTATTGCTTTAGCAAGGTGATTATTGTCCCTGTGGCTTACAAATGTATGCAATTTGAAGTTTCTCTTTAGGACCAAAAAAAATGAAGGAATCTTTAATACAGAATTGCCAGCCTTTTGAATTGCCAGACTTGGTTTCAAATCTTGAGAAAGTAACTTGGTTCATGTAAATCCTACCGCGAAGCTGCGGTGATCCGGTAGCTCGCCATCTTGACGTGACACAGGGGGTGAAAAAAAACCTGACCGTCGAGCGGTCGACAGAAAACACTCAGTTAAATCCTTCGGCCGTCTTAGTAAGCCTTGATCCAGACGTATTCTTCTATTAGTTTAGAAGACGCCGAGACGAGCAGCTAGCCACAGCGACAGCAGCAACAGCTATTCAGATCTGAGTCACCTGTGACCCGGAACTTAAAGGGTGCTATCAATTTGACCCCCTGTGTCACGTCAAGATGGCGAGCTACCGGATCACCGCAGCTTCGCGGTAGGATTTACATGAACCAAGTTACTTTCTCATTCTGAACTTATTTGCTTTGGGTTATGGACAAGAAAAACCCTACAACAATCAGACATTGATTGATGAACCGTTGAATCACTCTAGATTCATGAATGGACTAAAAAGGAAACTCTTGGGTGACATAAGGATTTATTGTTTTGTTGATGAGTTTGTTTGTTTTTGTTTCTTGTCGTATTTTTGGTTATATCATAAAAGAAGTCACTGTTGTTATAAATATTATTAATATTGCATACCTTTATATATATATATTTGAAAAAGACTCAAACTTGAATATAATAATTGAAACATACTTCGGTCTAATGGTATTTTGTTCACACCCACGGGCTCCATAGGCGAACCTATCTGAGTGCCTATTATAACTGGCTGCAGTCAGGCGCCTAGCCTTAAATAAGCGTTACACGTGGCGAGCTAGCCAGGAGCTTGTGTGTGTGAACATTTTTTTTTTTTGGGCTATTCCTCATTTTGAACATTTATTTCAGTTGTAGGAATAGGAAATTCTAAGTAAAATATTCAACTTTTTCAAAAGGTAAAATAAAGAATACTTAATTAAAAAAAAAACATGATAGATATTGTTGAGCAATCTGGTATAAATGTATCACAGTCTGTGATGATTACTGGTGCTACCAATAGCAAGGTTGATGAGGAAATACTTAATTGCTTAAGTAGATACGGTAAACTTAACCGCACTTTATATGTAACTGATTCCTCAAGCACGTTTTTTAAAAACCTGATCGTTGAGTTTGCAGATTTAGCTGCTTTTTCCGCACTACAACCGCTTCTACCTTATACTTACACTTCTCAAACAAATACTGACCGAGTGTTTTGTGTCACCGCTTTGGCATTCGAGTATGCAGCCACAGAGGGCAGCAGCAGCAAACATCAGCCCAACTACATCGCTGAGCTCAGGAAAATTGCTGATCAAAGCGGCCATCGTTTTGAAGATGTTCTGAAGACAGTAATGAGCCAGATAGGCCAACATCTGCATGCAGCAGGAGCAGATGAAAATTTTGATGATGATGATGATGATGACTATGACGATGATGAGGAAGAGGACGGAGTAAAGGTGAAAGAGGAAAGGGAAGTGGATAAATTTACTACTGCACAGCCAGTGCAAACGGACTTAGGATCATTATCCTCACTTCCTCCTGCTCATTCATCCTCGGGCCAGGGAGCACGACCTCGTCGAAAGCAAACTGGACCAGCTCCAGGACTGTCGCTTTCTACCAATGATCTTAACCCACCTCAGATACAACGGGTTGTTGTTGAACATGTGGTTCGAAATACTGATTTGACTGGTCCAACCTCACTTCGTCTCCGTACTTTTTCAGGAAGGTTTCCTAAGCCGAGTCATGAAGCTGACTTTGAGTCCTGGCGTTCCCAGATTGAGTCTCTGCTTGCTGATTCCAGTCTCTCTGCACTACATGTCACTAGACGAATCACAGAGAGTTTGTCATCACCTGCAGCTGATCCTACCTCCCGGAAGGAACATGAACGAGTCCTGAAGTTCGTTCAGCATCACCTCAACGAACCAGATTATGTTTCCATTGATCAGCACACCATCGAAGCAGTTTGTGCCCGTCACCTGGTGTATAGCCCAGGTGCACATCTTGACCACGCTCTGCTGTTGTCTATGACCACTCATGTCAACAGCCTACCTGACAGCTTTACTGACGATGAACAGTTCAGCTCCCCTTCACTTCCTCGATTCTCAGCAGATGACATTGCAGCTAAGCAGCGTGACGACCCTGTTATCCGCCATGTCATAGCTCAGCTGGAACGAGGAGAATCACCATCACCATCGGTGAAGGAAGAACTTCCTGAACTGCCCATTCTACTCCGAGAAGTAAATAAAATGGAGCTCCAAAACAACCTTCTCGTTAGGAGGAGACAAGTGGGAAGTGAAACAAAGTACCAACTAGTATTACCTGAGGGGTATCGAGCTGTTGTGCTGCACCAACTGCATAACCAAATGGGTCATATGGGAATTGACAGAACTATAGACTTAGTCCGTTCCCGTTTCTACTGGCCTAGGATGTTTATTGATGTTGTCAATAAAATCAGAACCTGTGAAAGATGTGTGAGACGCAAATCATTACCAGAACGAGCTGCACCTTTGGTCAACATCAAAACCACTCACCCCTTGGAGTTGATGTGTATGGATTTCCTCTCTGTAGAACCGGATCGCAGAATCAAAGACATCCTTGTTATAACAGACCACTTTACAAAGTATGCCATTGCTGTGCCTACTCCAAACCAAAAAGCTAAGACCGTTGCTAAGTGTTTGTGGGATAATTTCCTTATGCATTATGGCATTCCGGAAAAGCTGCACAGTGATCAGGGCCCAGATTTTGAATCAAGAACCATCCGAGAACTCTGTAAAATGGCCAACATTCACAAAATAAGGACCACACCATATCATCCAAGAGGAAATCCTGTGGAACGTTTTAACAGAACGCTTCTGGACATGCTGGGAACATTATCTGAAAAAGAAAAAACTCATTGGACGGATTTTGTAAAACCACTAGTGCATGCTTACAACTGCACAAAAAACGATGTCACAGGATACTCACCATACGAGCTGATGTTCGGACGCCAACCCCGCCTACCGGTGGATTTAGCTTTTGGACTGCCATTAAATGAGGATGGATTTTGTTCCCACACACAGTATGTGCAAAAGTTAAAGTCCCACCTGGAGGAAAGTTACAAACTGGCCAGTAAGAACTCAGCTAAAGTGATGCAGAGTAACAAAACCCGATTTGACCAGAAAGTTACTGCATCAGAACTAAATGTTGGAGACAGAGTCCTAGTAAGGAACGTGCGACTAAGGGGGAAGCACAAACTCGCAGATAAGTGGGAGTCGTCTGTGTATATTGTTGTGAAGAAAGCCGGCAATCTTCCTGTGTACACAGTCAGACCGGAAGGCCAGAACAAACCACTAAGAACCCTGCATCGAGACCTTTTATTGCCATGTGGATACTTACCTTTTCCTGAGGAAGAAATGCCTACCAGAGCTAAAAGGAAATCTCCTGTGTTTTCTCCAGTATCTCCTGATGATGAAGAGGGTCCATCAGAGGAAGAACTAGTCGATCCACCTTTGCACATTCCATCATCTTTTGAACCTGTCAGATTTACGCTTGATATTGACCTGCCTCCTGTCGAGCAGTCTGTCCCAGGAACTGAACAGCTTGTTCCCATCACACAATCTCCAGTGCCTGTAACTGAAGAGGACAGTGATGCTGAGGATGATGAACCCAAACCTGTGGAAGGGGAACTTATGACTGTTAAAGAGGAACAACTAGCAGTAGAGAGTGAGGAACCTGAAATTGACTCTGAACAACTCAATCCTGCTGAAGTCTCCAGAGCTGAAGGAAGACTCTCTCCAGATCCTGATACTCCAGAGTCTGACAATGCAGAACATGACACACAAGAAACTGATATATTTGACATTCCCAGCCATACTGAAGAACCTCACTCACCAGTGGATTCAGTATCTCTGGACAGTGAAGACCAACCTCTGAGACGTTCTAGCCGCACAAGAAATCCACCTGATCGATTACAGTACACTAAACCTGGCAAACCATTACTGAAAAGCATTCAGGCTTTGCTTCACGGTTTGAGCTCTGCTTTCTCCTTCGCCCTTCAAGAAGATGAAGAAGAACAGTTCATTGCTCCGTACTCCAGTCAGCCTCCCATTTGCTGCCAGCCTGGTGCATGTACGAGGACGTACATGGGATCAGGAGGGGAGGGTGTAACCTGCATAAAATAAGAACCCGTATTTTATTTTGGCGGGTCAAATTGATAGCACCCTTTAAGTTCCGGGTCACAGGTGACTCAGATCTGAATAGCTGTTGCTGCTGTCGCTGTGGCTAGCTGCTCGTCTCGGCGTCTTCTAAACTAATAGAAGAATACGGCTGGATCAAGGCTTACTAAGACGGCCGAAGGATTTAACTGAGTGTTTTCTGTCGACCGCTCGACGGTCAGGTTTTTTTTCACCCCCTGTGTCACGTCAAGATGGCGAGCTACCGGATCACCGCAGCTTCGCGGTAGGATTTACATGAACCAAGTTACTTTCTCATTCTGAACTTATTTGCTTTGGGTTATGGACAAGAAAAACCCTACAACAATCAGACATTGATTGATGAACCGTTGAATCACTCTAGATTCATGAATGGACTAAAAAGGAAACTCTTGGGTGACATAAGGATTTATTGTTTTGTTGATGAGTTTGTTTGTTTTTGTTTCTTGTCGTATTTTTGGTTATATCATAAAAGAAGTCACTGTTGTTATAAATATTATTAATATTGCATACCTTTATATATATATATATTTGAAAAAGACTCAAACTTGAATATAATAATTGAAACATACTTCGGTCTAATGGTATTTTGTTCACACCCACGGGCTCCATAGGCAAACCTATCTGAGTGCCTATTATAACTGGCTGCAGTCAGGCTCCTAGCCTTAAATAAGCGTTACACTATCATGGATGTGTGTCAAGGGAAGTGTCATGCCCAGCAGTGATATACACTCACCGGCCACTTTATTAGGTACACCTGTCCAACTGCTCGTTAACACTTAATTTCTAAGCAGCCAATCACATGGCGGCAACTCAGTGCATTTAGGCATGTGGACATGGTCAAGACAATCTCCTGCAGTTCAAACCGAGCATCAGTATGGGGAAGAAAGGTGATTTGAGTGACTTTGAACGTGGCATGATTGTTGGTGCCAGAAGGGCTGGTCTGAGTATTTCAGAAACTGCTGATCTATTGGGATTTTCACGCACAACCATCTCTAGGGTTTACAGAGAATGGTCCGAAAAAGAAAAAACATCCAGTGAGCGGCAGTTCTGTGGGCGGAAATGCCTTGTTGATGCCAGAGGTCAGAGGAGAATGGCCAGACTGGTTGGAGCTGATAGAAGGGCAACAGTGACTCAAATAACCACCCGTTACAACCAAGGTGGGCAGAAGAGCATCTCTGAACACACAGTACGTCGAACTTTGAGGCAGATGGGCTACAGCAGCAGAAGACCACACCGGGTGCCACTCCTTTCAGCTAAGAACAGGAAACTGAGGCTACAATTTGCACAAGCTCATGGAAATTGGACAATAGAAGATTGGAAAAACGTTGCCTGGTCTGATGAGTCTCGATTTCTGCTGCGACATTCGGATGGTAGGGTCAGAATTTGGCGTCTACAACATGAAAGCATGGATCCATCCTGCCTTGTATCAACGGTTCAGGCTGGTGGTGGTGGTGTCATGGTGTGGGGAATATTTTCTTGGCACTCTTTGGGCCCCTTGGTACCAATTGAGCATCGTTGCAACGCCACAGCATACCTGAGTATTGTTGCTGACCATGTCCATCCCTTTATGACCACAATGTACCCAACTTCTGATGGCTACCTTCAGCAGGATAATGCGCCATGTCATAAAGCTGGAATCATCTCAGACTGATTTCTTGAACATGACAATGAGTTCACTGTACTCAAATGGCCTCCACAGTCACCAGATCTCAATCCAATAGAGCATCTTTGGGATGTGGTGGAACGGGAGATTCGCATCATGGATGTGCAGCCGACAAATCTGCGGCAACTGTGTGATGCCATCATGTCAATATGGACCAAACTCCCTGAGGAATGCTTCCAGCATCTTGTTGAATCTATGCCACGAAGAATTGAGGCAGTTCTGAAGGCAAAAGGGGGTCCAACCCGTTACTAGCATGGGGTACCTAATAAAGTGGCCGGTGAGTGTAGAATCCATTTCTAAATATGAAATAACTGGTTTTCCATGTTATTGGGTGAATAGATGCTGTATTAGAGCGTAAATGGGAGACTTTTATTGTGAAATTCACTCCGGGGTATGTTTTGAAAAGGTCCCTAGAGTCTAATAGAAACAAACTGGTAGAGTTTGGGTCATAATGCTGAGCCATTTGCATCAATTATTACGCGAGTATAATATAGAGGCTTTTATTTTGTAGGGTCACTGGAGTCTTATTTTGAAAGTCTAGCAGTAGTGTGTTGAGAAAAGGGTCAGACTCAGCAGAGATACTTGATGACTTTCCAATCATTAAATCACTCTTTCCCCTGTTATTAGGGCAGTAGATGAAGTGGCAATGGGAGGCTTTTATTTTGAAATTTGCTGTGG
The DNA here is from genome assembly GCF_016077235.1 of Cyprinodon tularosa. NCBI lineage: Eukaryota > Metazoa > Chordata > Actinopteri > Cyprinodontiformes > Cyprinodontidae > Cyprinodon > Cyprinodon tularosa. The sequence continues at coordinate 65,550 of NW_024038250.1, forward strand.
GGTGTGTTTTGAAAAACCCCTAGAGTCTTATTTTTAAAAAAGTGGTTGAGTTTGGGTCATAATGTTGAGCCATATGCTGGGAAAAAAATATGAGTTTAATGTAGGAGCTTTTATTTTGAAGGGTCCCCGGAGTCTTATTTTGAAAGTCTATCAGGGTTGCGTGTGAAGGGAAGGGTCATGGCCAGTAGTCATATTGTATCCACTTCCTAATGTTAAATCAGTGTTGTCTCCCTCCATTAGATTAAAATGTGCTGTTTAAAGTGGTGGAGGTAAAATCCTTTGAAGCACGGTTACCTTGACAACGTTAACGAGCCTGTCAGTGACAGAGAGACATGCGCTTCACTTTCGTTCCTTTCCTCTCAGGCTTTTTTGAATGGGAATAGCAGCTTCGAACAAACGAGTGCTGAAGACAAACCGTAAATGGTATCTAAAAAATTCTTTCAGTCTAAGCGAGAGCTATCCTTTGTCTCCAATTGGGATAACGTTCATGGCTGTAGCTCATTCACAGCCTTAATGGGAAGGAGAAATATAAAGGTTTATAAATCCTGCTGGTCTCATTAAATAACATGGAGTCCCATGGTAGAGCAGAGCTCTCAAAAGCAAAACTTTCCCTCCGAACAAACGAGCGCTGAGCCAAAACCGTATTAGGTATTCAAAAAATTCTTTCACCGTGAGCGTCAGCCATCTTTGACTACAACTGGTGTAACTTTCATATTTCTACAATATTTTGTCTAGGCGTGGTGACGATGTAAAAAAGTGTATAATTGTCAAAATCTTGATTTTGGGGTTCGGACAGATTTGTTACCCCCGAACAAA
>NW_024038251.1:0-56792 GCF_016077235.1 Cyprinodon tularosa
ATTGTGGACCCACAACTTCCCAGAGTCTCGTGGCCTGTAGGTCGTATAACGAAGGTCACCCCGAGTGCAGACGGGAGGATCCGGACAGCGGACATCCAGGTCAACGACCGGAGCTACACCAGGCCAGTTGCCCGTCTGGTCCCACTGCCGGGCCTTCCAGAGACTGCTCTCAATGGCAGTCCTTCTCCAGGATAACAAATATGACTTTGCATATTTGGGGGCGGCTGTACTGAAGGACTTTGGGTTTGGGATTGTTTGATGTGTGGTGTGTAGAAGTAGCCACTCAGCTCCCCCCTTTGGTTAGTGGTAGGTATTGCAGGCAGGGGTTTTTGCCCAGTCATGTTCTCTGTTAATTTCCTTCAATACTAAGATGGCAGTTCAGATGAAGGATAGTTGAAGACACAATCTGCTTTGTATCTTTGGTTTAGTTCGCCATCCACTGGTTTTTGTGTTCTGTGTGCGTCCAAGGATATGTAAGTAAATTACTGACATTATTATTTACAGATAGATGTGTATTTTTATTATACTTTTGATGATAGTTGGTAATTGTAATTATGATGTCCAGCCAGCCACATGGCAATGCTAATTAGGTTTATTTTCTGCCTTTCTGTTTGTAGAACCACACACACACACACACACTCTGTATCTGCTTTAAACCCACCAGTATACAAATATTGTATGGATCTTCTTTGATGGTGAATAAACCACAACATTTTGGACATCAAGCATTTTGACTGATGCTTCACAGCGGTCACCATTCCCACAACCAGTTTTAATTGAAATATTAGAATCCCTCATTACACAAACTGAATCACCTGTTGTTCTCTTTGGGATCTATTTTCTAATTAACAGTGTTTTTCTTTTCAATCTAATAGGAATTTCTATAATCTATGTTAAAGGTTATTATCTGTGAATATTCTATTGCTTCATATAACGGTAAATTAATCAACTTTTTCTCCTCAATGCTAAACAGCTAAAACACGATTACAACCAAGAATGTGGGACTAATTAAGTGTTCCACTCTGATAGCAAACACTGTAACGCTTATTTTTGTTAAATGCTAATTCGTTCTCCTATTTCATTCTGTTGTGTCGCAGACCGTCGTCTAATTAATCCTTTTGGCACAAAGAAGAAACAATCAGACAATCAATGAGACGTCCTGAACAGGTTTCTGTTGCCTTCTGCAGGGGGGGGGGGGGGGGGGGGGGGTCGGCGCTCCTGCTGAGAGCGACTGTCACCCGACATTTAATCATGATGTATAAGTCCAGACCCCCGGTCCTCCCATGTTAATGAAACCGGCAATAAGAAGCCAGAGATGAAAAACAGGAAGTTTAGCTGACAATAATTGACCCACCAACTCAGATTTTGAGTCTAATGCATTAAAGTTGTTTTAATTATCCAGAGCATACACTATTTACAAACGCCATTGATCCGGCCAGATTCCGCCTCCTACCAAAGACAATAGCGGAGCAGTAATTACCCGTAGCTCTGATAGCAGGCAGCACTTTAAAGAAGACATGTGATTTTCACTTTCCCAAAGGCACCAATTAATCAGCGTGATTAGAGCTCAATCCCACAGCATTTTCTTAATTAGACACAATTATCTTTCCTCTTTTCATGGCTTCAATGCAGTAAAGCCCAAATTTAATGGCTTCGAACGCCCAGACTGAGACACCAGTTTGTGTTCCATAAATTAAAACTAACATTTTAAGAAAATCTGGCAAAAACGCTGGAAGTTATGAGCACGGGGGGGAAACCCTGCAACACGTCGACATACGGAGAGTACATCGAGAAGTTTTCTGCTCCAAATGTCCCGCCGTCTGCCAGCGTCTGCCGTCCGTGGTTCATCAGTTCCAGGTCAGTTATCTGATGGTCGACATCCGTTCAGCATCAGTTCCTCATCAGTCGTGGCGTCTAGCTGATCCTAAACCTCTGAGGAACTTCTGTGTAACTTATCCAGAACTTCTCTCCAACATAACAGCGTATCTGCCGTGTTCCAGACGAGCGCTGAACGTGTTTCTACCTTCCAGCTACTGTATAATGGCGTATTGGCAGCGTTTTCGTATAAAGGGGGTTCACAGGAGGAAACCGTCAGTTCTCCTCCAGACTTCATCCCCATCATAGGGTGAGCCAGAAGGTGAGTAATGGATCCTCCCTGCGTTCACGCCCACCACCAACACACTTCCTAGCAGACATGACGCTCAATCTGCTGCCACCAGAAACCTGCTCTATGTCCTTTTTTGGGGGCGGTAAACAGCAGCAAGGTAAATACAAATAAATCTCTTTCTGCAGGCCGGGCGCCTCCGGGCTCATCGCTGCCCCCCTCAGGACATTTTCTGGGCATTACGCTGCTGTTATGCAGAAGTTAGGCTGTCGTTGGACGGCAGTTCTGGACTCATGAATCCTCTATGCATTCGCCCAGAATAGATGAAATCCATAGAAAGTTCAGCGTCTGTCTGCGGTTAGGAGATTCTGGGACGTCAGGCAGACGCTGGATAAATCAGATCACATCAGCCCGGTTCTGAAGTCCTTCTTCTGGCTCCCTGTAGCTCATAGAATAGACTTGGAATTCCTTCTGTTAGTCTAGATTTCACTGAATAGATCCGCAACTAAATCCATAACAGATCTGTTATTAGTAGATCTAACTGATAGACCAATCATGGAGGAGCAGCTTTTAGTTCCAATGTTCCACTGATCACTGAGATATTATTAGTTTATGGTTTTGGTCAAACTATTTTATTTGTTTTACTCATGTTTCCATCTTTACTTGATTTTATTTTGCTTTTATTTGTCTTTTCTTTTATTTTCTAATTCATATAAAGCATGTTGAATTGTCTGTCTACTGAATCGTTCTATACAAATAATCTAATTTCTTTATTCAAATAAATAGCTGCAAACCTAAACCTTCAAATCGAGCATCAAGTTTGTAATTGAACTAATGAGCAGCACTAAGGACCAACACCTGGTAAAACTGTTCATATCAGCGTAAAATAAAAACTCTTATTTAGAAATTTGTATCCTACTAATAGACCCGGGGTCTTTCTGCATGGAGTTAGCATGTTCTCCCTGAGCATGCCTGGGTTCTCTCTGGGTACTCCGGCTTCCTCCCACAGTCCAGAAATATGATGTTAGGTTAATTGGTTTGGGAAGCAAAAAACAGGCTGCTCGTAATAAAGTGTAAAAAGTTCATCTAAGTAATGAAGCTGGTTTATATTATCAATCTTTATATTTCAAAGAAACCACAAAGTCTGCAAATAATAAGAAGCTGGTTCCTGTCTGGAAGCAGCAACATCTACATCTCATGAAGGAACATCATCCATTTTTAATAAAGACATATTGATTACCGAGTCTTTGAGCATTTAAAAGGCTCATTTTTATGTTAATAATTTAAATTACTTACAACAAAACAAAGTAGTTTGGAGATAATGGTCTTTTCTACTTCCTTTATTTTTTATGTATAAAGCACTTATTGCTCTCGCTGCTTGTTTTTCTCCCAGCAATCCCTTCAGAGCTGCAATTTGAGTTTAAGAAAAACTAAAACTCCTCTGTCTGGCATTTTAATAGGTTTCCAGCTGGGTGTGCATATGACTCTACTTAGCAGTAAAGCTCAGACATGCTGCCATGGATCATCCCATGATATCTGCTCCAAGCAAAGGAAGAAAGAACTATTTGGAAGCAGAAGATTCATTTTAAAGCCACAGAAATCATTTCCCCCTGATGTTTAATCAAAAAGCAGCTTGTGCTTCGGCTACATCAGATCGTTTTATTTCAGCCCTCCTGCTTCGTTCTGTGATGATTGATTTCTGGATCCATTAAGGCTGAATGTCAGCATGCAAATGAAAGGAAAACAGCAGATACAGACAGTAGCTTCTCTTTGATTGGGACACAAACACTAAAATCTGACATTAGTGGAGCTTTCCTAGAGAACGAAACCTTTACAGCCTGTTTATCAGCAACAGGGAGAAAGATCTGGATGAACTCTTTCAGAAATAAAATGTTTTCAATTCCTGTGAAATTTAATTAATAATTCTAGAGTTAAATCAAAGCTGAATCTTTGCCCAAGCTGTGTAATAAACAGCAAAATAAAACAGAGAAGCAGCAAATATACAGAAATGAAAATGATCCAACAGGTCGTTCAAAGGTGGAAACTTTTCAGGAATCAGAAAAAAAGATAAAAGTGAGGACAAGTGAAGTAAAACTACTTCAAAACAACAAAAAAGAAAACAAACATTGGTTAGGCTAACAGCTGTTGAATTATGGGGTCGGCTAATGCTTTCTGCAGCTTTTCTTTTCATATTTCTTTGTTTAAAGTTATAGTGGAAGATTTTCCTCAATATCTGAAAAGGCTTCTATTGAGGTCTTTCTTTTCTTCTCAGACACTTTTTCTCTTCCGACCATCGGCCATTTTCAAAGAACGGCGGTGAGCAATGTGAGCTTCAATGACCGTCTGAAACCGGAGCTCACCACAGATCTACGCCTGAAAGGAAAAGATGGCTAACGGACGAGCGAGAAGGATGGCCTTACGGAAACAGATCACCAGAATGATTGACAGTTAGGAGGACCACTGATTGAGATGATCCACCCGGAAATAAAACATCCTCCTCTATAATAATTTGATTACAAACTGTCACCTCCTTGAACCCCAGTGGGCCTCAGCAGATGGCAGCTCACACTGAGCCTGGTTCTGCTGGAGTTTTTCCTCTCCACTGTCGCTACAAGCATGCTTAGTGTGAGGGATTGCTGAAGAGTCAATGAGTCGATGCAATCAGCTGGTTTTCCTTAGATAGAAAACTTTGAATCAATCTGACTGGATGATCTGGTGAACTGGAAAGTGACCTGAGATGACATGCTGTGAATTGGAGCTATAGAAATAAACTGAATAGAACTAAAACAACATAAAGACTTTAAAAGGAGCTACTTCTATTCCATTCCTTCTCAAACTCAGCTTCATGTGTGATGTTGTTGTTTTTTATCTTATCAGCTCTCGGTGAGTCTAGCTCTTCTCTCCCCAGCAGGAATAAAGTTAAACTGGTTAAACTAACATCTGTAAGCTGGTGAACATCTATGTTCAGAGTTCATCCTCCATGTTAGACTCATAGAGCCCAAAGAGAAGAAGTGAGATCCAAACTGCAGGTTGTGTAGCTTGCTTTGTGTCTGTGACTCAGTGTTCTGCCTGAATGAACTCCTCTGGCATCGCGGAGGCAGTGTGGGCGAGTTCCAGTGAGAAAGGTAGCGTGAGGTAAAGAGTGAGCAGCATCGCATCACTTTCAGCCAAAAAGGTGATGCAGAACAAAAACATGAATATGTGAGCATGCATAACTAATTGAACCTACAAGTGCAGGTGAACAACCTCCATAGGAATGCAGCATCTAACCTGAATAATTTCTACTTCAGACAGAAATGAAAATGTTCCTGCAGGTCTGAGAAACATCTGTCTGCTAATAGAGCACAGAACACATGAAGGGGAGCTTCAGTCCTTAACCAGGAAATTATGTAAATCAGGTTCAGCAAACATTTGGTTTTTTCTCCACTCAACTTTTTGTTTAACTTCTGGAGACAATGATGGTGAATCTATGTGTGATTTTCTCTCCAGCGGCACCATCATGGTGTTTGAGCCACATACAGCTTCTACCCACTTAGCTGCTCGTTCATATCGCTCCCACCGCCATGCTGGACACCCACCTTCACTCTGCAAACCCGCCTTCGCTCTGCACACCCGCCTTCACTCTGCACACCCGCCTTCACTCTGCACCTTCGCTCTGCACACCCGCCTTCACTCTGAACACCCGCCTTCACTCTGCACACCCGCCTTCACTCTGCACCTTCGCTCTGCACACCCGCCTTCACTCTGCACACCCGCCTTCACTCTGCACACCCACCTTCACTCTGCACACCCGCCTTCACTCTGCACACCCACCTTCACTCTGCACACCCGCCTTCACTCTGCACACCCGCCTTCACTCTGCACACCCACCTTCACTCTGCACACCCACCTTCACTCTGCACACCCGCCTTCACTCTGCACACCCACCTTCACTCTGCACCTTCACTCTGCACCTTCACTCTGCACCTTCGCTCTGCACACCCGCCTACACTCTGCACACCCGCCTACACTCTGCACCTTCGCTCTGCACACCCGCCTTCTCTCTGCACACCCGCCTACACTCTGCACCTTCGCTCTGCACACCCACCTTCACTCTGCACACCCACCTTCACTCTGCACACCCGCCTTCACTCTGCACACCCACCTTCACTCTGCACCTTCACTCTGCACCTTCACTCTGCACCTTCGCTCTGCACACCCACCTTCGCTCTGCACACCCGCCTACACTCTGCACCTTCGCTCTGCACACCCGCCTTCTCTCTGCACACCCGCCTACACTCTGCACCTTCGCTCTGCACACCCACCTTCACTCTGCACACCCGCCTTCACTCTGCACCTTCGCTCTGCACACCCACCTTCACTCTGCACACCCGCCTACACTCTGCACCTTCGCTCTGCACACCCACCTTCACTCTGCACACCCGCCTTCACTCTGCACACCCGCCTTCACTCTGCACACCCGCCTTCACTCTGCACCTTCGCTCTGCACACCCGCCTTCACTCTGAACACCCGCCTTCACTCTGCACACCCGCCTTCACTCTGCACACCCGCCTTCACTCTGCACCTTCGCTCTGCACACCCGCCTTCACTCTGCACACCCGCCTTCACTCTGCACCTTCGCTCTGCACACCCGCCTTCACTCTGCACACCCGCCTTCACTCTGCACACCCACCTTCACTCTGCACACCCGCCTTCACTCTGCACACCCACCTTCACTCTGCACACCCGCCTTCACTCTGCACACCCGCCTTCACTCTGCACACCCACCTTCACTCTGCACACCCACCTTCACTCTGCACACCCGCCTTCACTCTGCACACCCACCTTCACTCTGCACCTTCACTCTGCACCTTCACTCTGCACCTTCGCTCTGCACACCCGCCTACACTCTGCACACCCGCCTACACTCTGCACCTTCGCTCTGCACACCCGCCTTCTCTCTGCACACCCGCCTACACTCTGCACCTTCGCTCTGCACACCCACCTTCACTCTGCACACCCACCTTCACTCTGCACCTTCACTCTGCACCTTCACTCTGCACCTTCGCTCTGCACACCCACCTTCGCTCTGCACACCCGCCTACACTCTGCACCTTCGCTCTGCACACCCGCCTTCTCTCTGCACACCCGCCTACACTCTGCACCTTCGCTCTGCACACCCACCTTCACTCTGCACACCCGCCTTCACTCTGCACCTTCGCTCTGCACACCCACCTTCACTCTGCACACCCGCCTACACTCTGCACCTTCGCTCTGCACACCCACCTTCACTCTGCACACCCGCCTTCACTCTGCACACCCGCCTTCACTCTGCACACCCGCCTACACTCTGCACCTTCGCTCTGCACACCCACCTTCACTCTGCACACCCGCCTTCACTCTGCACACCCGCCTTCACTCTGCACACCCGCCTTCACTCTGCACCTTCGCTCTGCACACCCGCCTTCTCTCTGCACACCCGCCTTCACTCTGCACCTTCGCTCTGCACACCCGCCTTCACTCTGCACCTTCGCTCTGCACACCCGCCTTCACTCTGCACCTTCGCTCTGCACACCCGCCTTCTCTCTGCACACCCGCCTTCTCTCTGCACACCCGCCTTCACTCTGCACCTTCGCTCTGCACACCCGCCTTCACTCTGCACCTTCGCTCTGCACACCCGCCTTCACTCTGCACCTTCGCTCTGCACACCCGCCTTCTCTCTGCACACCCGCCTTCTCTCTGCACACCCGCCTTCACTCTGCACCTTCGCTCTGCACACCCACCTTCGCTCTGCACACCCGCCTACACTCTGCACCTTCGCTCTGCACACCCGCCTTCTCTCTGCACACCCGCCTACACTCTGCACCTTCGCTCTGCACACCCACCTTCGCTCTGCACACCCACCTTCGCTCTGCACACCCGCCTTCGCTCTGCACACCCGCCTTCACTCTGCACACCCGCCTTCACTCTGCACCTTCGCTCTGCACACCCACCTTCGCTCTGCACACCCGCCTTCACTCTGCACCTTCGCTCTGCACACCCACCTTCGCTCTGCACACCCGCCTTCACTCTGCACCTTCGCTCTGCACACCCACCTTCGCTCTGCACACCCGCCTTCGCTCTGCACACCCGCCTTCACTCTGCACCTTCGCTCTGCACACCCGCCTTCGCTCTGCACACCCACCTTCGCTCTGCACACCCGCCTTCGCTCTGCACACCCGCCTTCGCTCTGCACACTCGCCTTCACTCTGCACCTTCGCTCTGCACACCCGCCTTCGCTCTGCACACCCACCTTCGCTCTGCACACCCGCCTTCACTCTGCACCTTCGCTCTGCACACCCACCTTCGCTCTGCACACCCGCCTTCGCTCTGCACACCCGCCTTCACTCTGCACCTTCGCTCTGCACACCCGCCTTCGCTCTGCACACCCACCTTCGCTCTGCACACCCACCTTCGCTCTGCACACCCGCCTTCGCTCTGCACACCCGCCTTCGCTCTGCACACTCGCCTTCACTCTGCACCTTCGCTCTGCACACTCGCCTTCACTCTGCACACCCACCTTCACTCTGCACACCCGCCTTCACTCTGCACACCCACCTTCACTCTGCACACCCGCCTTCACTCTGCACACCCGCCTTCACTCTGCACACCCGCCTTCGCTCTGCACACTCGCCTTCACTCTGCACCTTCGCTCTGCACACCCGCCTTCGCTCTGCACACCCGCCTTCGCTCTGCACACCCACCTTCGCTCTGCACACTCGCCTTCACTCTGCACCTTCGCTCTGCACACCCGCCTTCGCTCTGCACACCCGCCTTCACTCTGCACCTTCGCTCTGCACACCCCCCTTCGCTCTGCACACCCACCTTCGCTCTGCACACCCGCCTTCGCTCTGCACACCCACCTTCGCTCTGCACACCCGCCTTCACTCTGCACCTTCGCTCTGCACACCCACCTTCGCTCTGCACACCCGCCTTCGCTCTGCACACCCGCCTTCACTCTGCACCTTCGCTCTGCACACCCGCCTTCGCTCTGCACACCCACCTTCGCTCTGCACACCCACCTTCGCTCTGCACACCCGCCTTCGCTCTGCACACCCGCCTTCGCTCTGCACACTCGCCTTCACTCTGCACCTTCGCTCTGCACACTCGCCTTCACTCTGCACACCCACCTTCACTCTGCACACCCGCCTTCACTCTGCACACCCACCTTCACTCTGCACACCCGCCTTCACTCTGCACACCCGCCTTCACTCTGCACACCCGCCTTCGCTCTGCACACTCGCCTTCACTCTGCACCTTCGCTCTGCACACCCGCCTTCGCTCTGCACACCCGCCTTCGCTCTGCACACCCACCTTCGCTCTGCACACTCGCCTTCACTCTGCACCTTCGCTCTGCACACCCGCCTTCGCTCTGCACACTCGCCTTCACTCTGCACCTTCACTCTGCACACCCGCCTTCGCTCTGCACACCCGCCTTAGCTCTGCACACCCGCCTTCGCTCTGCACACCCGCCTTCACTCTGCACACCCGCCTTCGCTCTGCACACCCGCCTTCGCTCTGCACACCCGCCTTCGCTCTGCACACCCGCCTTCGCTCTGCACACCCGCCTTCACTCTGCACACCCGCCTTCACTCTGCACCTTCACTCTGCACACCCGCCTTCACTCTGCACACCCGCCTTCGCTCTGCACACCCGCCTTCGCTCTGCACACCCGCCTTCGCTCTGCACACCCGCCTTCACTCTGCACCTTCGCTCTGCACACCCACCTTCGCTCTGCACACCCGCCTTCGCTCTGCACACCCACCACTTTATAATGAGGTCTAATTAATTCATCTAATGTTGCATCGATTAATATTAGAATCCTGCTTTATTCTTATTGGTAAAGCTGTTCTTACCTTGAGATGCACATGTAGATGTAAAACACTCAGATAAAAAAAATCACTTGATAAAACATTGAATTTTGTTGTTTTTATTGTTAGATTTATTCATTTCATGCTGCTTGAGCTGCAGGGAAACATCTCAGCAGGTGTGAAGGAAAAGATGATACCTATCTCCACTGAAGTTATGCAATTTGAAACAAAATAGGAGAAAAACTAGAAGAGTTGATGATTTCTGAACCCACTGCGACATTACAATAAAGTTAAGATGCAGAAATGCATTTCCTTTCCTCACAGGAAACCTACAGTATAATACCTGTGAAGAAAAGCTGTTAAGGAGTAAATCAGCACAGTAGAGCAACTTAGCAAACTTAGCTTTCAGTTTATGCTAACCATAAAAACAGAGGAAGACGGTTTCTAGTTGCACGACCCAAAAGGTAACATGATAGAAACTTTCTTTATCAGCCATCGCTGTGCAGGAGACCAACATATTCCAGGAATGTCTGCCTGCAAACCAGCTTAAAGAAACGAGGTGAGCCGCATCAGAAATGCTGTGAAACTTTGGTTCTAAGGTCAAAATAAGAAACATTCATCCAAAGTTGATTTATTTCATAATGTTATGATTTTCTGAGAGAATCGATGCCCCAAAGGGAGCGATGGCCGAGCAAAGGAAGCGCAGAAACTAAAATAAACCCCCAATGTCCTCAGCGTCAGATCAGAACAGATGTTTTAATGATGGTATTAATGTTCTGACACGTTTCCATAGCAAAGATATATTAACATAATGCAGGAGGTGGTTACTAATTAAACATGAAACTTTAAAAAGGCTTTTATCACTGGTTAGACGAGCAAGCTGTCTGTTATTATAGATCTGGGGCCAGAGAAGGTTAAAGATACAACAGCAGGATGATGGAACAGAAACTACATCATAAACGGAATGAAGGGGAAAGAAAGTCTTAAAACTCGTCTCCATCCCTCCGTACATCATTTCATATCTGAGCTCATAGAAGGAGGAGAATGAAACAGGCTTCATGATGAATATCTGCTTCCACATCTACTCTGATAACGCTGCACTTCTGCTGAGATTTATTATGCAAGGGTTGAAAGCTGGAGCTTAACTGTAGAGTTCAAAGCGATTAAGCTGCCGTGGTGAGAGAAACTGTATTATTATTATTGTGCATTAACCTCTGCAGCAGCGGCAGCAGCAGCAGCAGCAGCAGGGTCTTGCTCAGGGGCCCAGAGAGGCAGTCTGTGGGAGTGGGACTCAGAACCACGGCTTCCCTAAGCTGCAGGTCAGCAGGACGTGGCTTCCTGAATTTGGTCCTTTATGGATGTAAATATTGTCTGACATGAACCTGTGGGCTGAGCATCAGACCCCCCCCCAGCATGGCGCTCTGTTCCCGTTATGTTTATGAAATATGAATGAAAGTATGTTTAGATGCATTTGCCCTGCAGAGGAAGCTGCAGCCTTTATTTCTCAGCAGCTCATTATTGGACCAACAGTCAACAAAGTCGGTAAACAAACGTGTGGAATGAGCGGCTGTCTGCGAACACGGAGCGATCTGAGAGAAAATACAGCCATTAGCAGCAGATCCTGCCGGCTGCACTAATGAGAACCTGCGTGGAAATGGTTTATTTCGGTACCTTTGTCGCTGAAGTCGTCGACCAGGATGATTTCTGCGATGAGCTCTGGAGGAGAGCGGTTGAGCACGCTGTGAACCGTCCTCAGCAGCGACGACCAGCCCTCATTATGAAACGGGATGATGATGCTGGTGTTTGGCAGCTTCTCTGAGTACAGCTTCAGTTTGCAGCTGCAAACACAGAAAACAAGGCAGATAAATGAGAGGGAAAAGGACCGGGAGAAGCCTTCAACACTGGCTGGTAAAGAGCTCAACATTTTATAAACATAAAACAAGGAAAAAAAGATCAAACTTTAAGCTAAAGATGCTCAGGATGACTCTCATAAGCTTCCAGACACAAATCTTTAAAATGAAAAGGTAGAAATGCCTTAATAACAACACTGTACGTGGAATGGATTTTTTAGTTTTACATTTTGAATTAAAATAATAAAATACTTTAGTTTCTTTTAATTGATTTAGATAAAAAGTATCAAAAAGCAGTAAAATGAGGACAGCTGGGGTGAAATCTGTCCAGTAAAGTCCAGTAAAGAGCTCCACCTTAAAGAGTTGGCAGCATTAGGCAGGCAGAGCGCAGAGGAGCAGCCCGCTTTAAACTACAAGTTATGGTCAAAAAGAGAAATTAACGTCTCTAATGTTTTTCATGAAGCTCTTTACACTCAGTGTGAATTATTTCTGACTAATTCACGCTTCGCTTTGGAGCCTCAGAGCCCGGCGCTCCTGATAGACCCGTCTTCAAAATGTGGATCATTTTACATGTTTTTCTGGCTGTTGGTAAATTCACCATCTAAGACAGAAGTAGAAGTTGTTTCACTTCATATTTATTTTGTTATATTTCTAACGCCACATTCAGACCTAAAGCAGCTGGAGCAGCAGAAACATGCTGCTTCATTATTGATGCTTAAACCAGTTTAGTTCTGAATCATCTTTGCTGCTCTAGCTGCGCGGTGTTAAAGTGGGTCTGATGCGCGGTGAGCGGAGTTACCCTATCCTTTCTCTGCCTGAAACAATGGCGGCTATATTAGCTGTGATCAGCGGGTAAAAAGAAGTTAGAATTAGTGTTGCGCCGATGCCATTTTTTGGCCCCGATAACGATACCCGATACCTGGCTATGCAGTATCGGCCGATACCGATACCATAATAATGTAAAATAATTGCCATCATGGCTTCATGTCAAGCTGCTGCCTACCTTTGTGAAGCAGGAAAAAATCTAATACAAAGTGAATCCGGTACAACTTTTTAATAAAAAGTTTTTATTGCCTACCAGGAGTGGGTGACGATAGTTGAATAAACTTATGGCTCTCAAAATGGTATCTGTGCCCTATTTGTTGGTACTCGCCGATACCGATGCCACCATTTTAGGGCAGTATCGGGGCCCAGTCCGATACTGGTATCGGTGCAACACTAGTTAGAATCTATGTTGAAGTGAGAAAGTCCTCCTGAAAACATGGTCTGTGCAGTCAGTTCATCCAGATTACCATCCTGCCTTCAAAGATTATTTCTCTGTGGGAGCCGCTCAGACCCCCACATACCGGCGCTGCGCTGTCACTGGGAATCCCCAGCAGCAGCTGCCTCAGGCCCGCTCGCCTCTCCAGGGTTTTCCCCTCCTGTTGGTGGCGGCTGGAAGTAGATGTTAGCGTTTTTCAGGTCTGTGCTACAAACTGCAGGCAGCAGGATAATAAAAGCCAACATATTCTGCCGGCAGGTTTCTACATTTGAAGTTAATTTAGGTGTAAACTGTTTCAGAGGAGTGATCATAGCGCTCATAGAAGTTTAGCAAATCCTGCTTTGAACTGTTCCAGATTTCTAAAGCTGTCTTTGGTAAAATGCTTCGAGCAAATGAACAGCTGAGCATCAAACTCTGCAGGGATCTTCTGATTGACAGAAATAATCCATGCCTGTTGAGTCTTTGGATCCTTGGGAAGACTGAAAATGTTCCCCTTTCTCCGGTCAGCCTGGAACGCTGCATTTCCACCTGTGGTTCATTTTCTATAGAGAAACGTCCTGCTTTGTGATTCTAGTAGAAATAAACCCAACTGTTGGCTAAACAGCTAAACTGCTGTCTTCCATCTTCCTCTATTCATGTTCTTGGTCCAGTGAACCAGTAAGCTGGTCTGGATTAGGGGTGGAACGCTTCACTAAATCCACCGTTCGGTTCGGTTCGGTATATGTTGATTGTTAGCCTGACATGTTGGTCATGTTGCTGTTAGCATAAACAAAACTTGTTGTCCAATGCTTGCACACTGTTGCTCTTTTATCCCCAGCTTTCTTCCCGCCGTCATCGTAGGTCACTCTAAATGCAAATTGGTCCCATACAGCAGACCTATAAAGTGCTGCTGGCGCGTCTTCCAACTCCTGTTCTTTCCCACTCGCCATACCCACACAATTCTCCACAACAGCTGATACTGCTACACCCGGCTACGCTGCTTCGCTTCTTCTTCTTCTTGTTTACTACTGGTGGTTGGCTTTGGTCGCAGTACCGCCACCTTCTGCTCTGGAGTGTAAACGCTTCGCCTATGAGAAAAAGGAGCAGCGCATGAACCGAACGAAACACACGCCAACCGAACCGAGACAGTCGAACCGAACGGTTCGGACGGTTTTCAGAAACCGTTCCATCCCTAGTCTGGACGTACATTTCAGGGCATGACCAAAGTCCAGGCCAGAACGTTTGGATTCCCTGGTTTATGGTGGAAGTTTAGAATAGTGAGATTAGCAGAGAAAGGAGGAGTTGAACTTCTCTGTACGTCTGTTTCACTCTCTGAACTATCGTTATTCATCTATGACAATAGAAACTCAGTTTTTCATCTATGACCCCATTAAACACAACATTCATAGAAACACAGAGTTTTAACATTAGGAAAGGAAACCATATCCCCCATAGAGCGAGGATATTCTACAGACCATGACAGCTCAGTTTATGATAAAGATGCTCAACAAAACATTTTCATGTCATTCCTGTTTTATAGAGTATTTTTTAAGGTTATCATTACCCTATTTAAAATGCTAATTGACACAGAAAATGAGGCCTAGTGGAACCGGTGACACTGGCCTTTACCTAATGGTATAGCTGAGCTCTGCAGCAGTCCAACCTGAACAATGTGTTGCTCTTTTAATAAGACGTAATGAAGCGTACCACCTGCTGCTTTGCCCTTCACTTGCTTTCTCTTTTCTCTCCCCTGTTTCTGCTGTAAGATCAGAAGGGGAATCTGCAGAGACTGTAATTACCTCAGAGCCTCTCAGGCTCTTGCTGTGTGTCTCTATCGCATCATTCCTGCAGTGACTGCGAGCGAGACAAGTGAAGGAAAGCTTTAGGACGGACCCAGGCCCACAGAGAACCCAGGTGGCCCCCGGCTGTCTGAAACCTGTCGCTCTCCCGTCACTCTGACCAGTCTGACTGATGCCAACATCCAGACCCTCAGTCCCACAGCCTGACAGGAATGTAATTCTGTTTAAATGTTTGAAGGTCCAATCCATTTCTGTTCAGATTTTCATTTAAATGTTGCCAACATAGACAAAGCAAATCCTGCCCTTTAGTGCAGAGTCAGAACATATTACATGTCTTAGCAATAAGGCAGGACAATTCATTGCATGTGCAGCAGAATCACAATTTTAAAAATGTAATTTTCTAATCATAAAGACACTCAAGTTTTGGTTTTGTTTACATTTATAAAGTTAAATCGATAGTTAATATAAAATAGAGAATGCCAAATGTTTCCTTCCTGCTGCATAGAACATAATTCTCTGAGTGCAAATCCCACCAATGAAGAAAGACAGTATTTATGTAGTTTCTGTGACGTATGCAAATATAGAAACCTTCATATGTTTGGGGTAATAAGACCGAGAGCTTCAGCTGTTTTTATATCAGTCTTTCATAGTTATTCCTTTCTGGAAGGCTGCAGTCATAATTGAGCATCCATGAATGTTTCTGCACCGTAATGATGTGTTGAAACCTAACAGCTAATAGGATTCAGACGCCAGTCTGGAGCTCCTTGTTCTTATTGTTGCTCTGATGAAAAATGAAGGAATAAGCATTTGGATAAGGAGCTAGGAAACAGTCTACAGACTGAACTATTAGGAATTAGCCAGAGGTGGTCTCTGGAGACTGAAATGAGTCTGTTTCTGCTAGCGCTGGGCAATAAACTGCAATAACAATCTAACCGCTTTCTAAAACAAACAACTTTCAATCACAGACTAACTTCATTTTGGTCACATTACATTTAAGATCAGAAAGACAGTATCTTTCTCAGCCTAGCATTTAGGTTGCCGTGGGTTATCTACCCCCCCACAAAACGCATGAGAGCTGCAGCCAGCATGTAGAGCCATGCAGGCAAGTGGAGGTAAGTAATCTGTCACATAAAACTGTAAAGTTCTGCGACAATGAACTCTGGAGAAGCAAGCTTTAATGAAAATAAGGAGAAGCTGAAGGAAAACTAAAATAAAAGAGCAAAAATATCCTGATTTTCATTCTGGGCAAAAGTATTCAGCCAGACTTGGTAAGAAACTTTCGAATTTTTAAGAAGTTTCTACAAAGTGTAAAGAAACAACAGAAAATCTTTTACTACCAATAAAAACACAGAAACCTCGTTCACACCATCAAGTTTTCAAAGCTGCACTTCACTCCTTTGACAGCTGCAATAAAATAATCTGTTTGACAGAGTGTGCTGCAGCGATGCCACCCTGCTGCAGAAAGCATGTTGGATGGAACCACAAGGTCACAGGATGTGGGAAGTCTGAGGGATAAAACGCAGAGCGGAGACCTTGAAAGTGATTGAAACTATTTTCCACATGAAAGCGACAGTAGAGGTCAAAGCAGGAAGACACTGAAGGCTGATCTGAGATAAAACAGCTCGACGGCTCTTCTAATGCTTAGACAGTTGCTTTTATGCCGTTTCTGCTCTTTTTCTATAATTCTCTAATAATTCAGTTAATTTAAATATAATTTTCCACCCGTACTGCAATCAACCATCTATAATGGACCTCAGCAGCCTCTTTTATAAATGCACCACCCTGCTCACACATGGAATCACCCACTAAAATGTTTACCAATCAGCAGGTTTATCTGGATTATTTGATCAGCAATTCTCTGACGACTAAAACATCAAACTTCTTTATCGCTCAGTGGAAACTATCTGTGATGTGGGAATCTGCAGTGGGAAGGTTTATAATCACCATTAAGACCAGTTAAAATCTACAGGAAATGCTTCTAACAAGCATTTGTTAATAAAACCGGATCTTCCATATTTTGAATGTTTATTAATGATTGTCTTGTAGAGCACGGCTGTTTTAAAGAGCTTAATAAATAAAATAGTAGCAGAATTAAAATATAATATGTGGGTCATTTTTACATTAACCCCTTGAACCCTACGGACCCACCGGCGGGTCCAGCTGCTACGTGACCTCGTAGTTTTACCAAACCCCCAGTATTGATGTAAAAAACACATTTGGCACAGTTTGGTGACATTTATGGATAAATGTGCCAAACTGGCCCCTCCGCCTAAGAAATTTCTCACTAATACCATTCTAAAATAAATATGATTCATCTGATTGAGTCCAAATTTGGTATATTTTTACACAACATTTAGATTTGAAAGTCTGTACTACTTTTTTGTGCTATAAATAATATTTTGGTAGTGTTTTGCAATGTTTATTTCAAAGAAAATTTTGGCGAGGTTCAAAAAATGCTAAATATTTTGTATTTTGTCCCTAATATTTCAGGCAGGGTCAAAGCTACAATGGTGCTGACACCAGAAAACCATTCTATGACATCTTACCTTTACAGACGTACCAAAAGTTTCTTCTTAAATCTAATAGCTGTGAGGCTATAAGTTATTTACTTTTGTGTGTTTTTGTCAGGCAGAAATTTATTTATACCCCCTTAGGGTGTAAGAGGTTAAGGTATTTTTTTAGGTAATTGTTTTGTTTCGGGAGCTAAAAAGATAATTTCATTGCAGTTTTCTGAGTGGTTAGGTATTAATTCTGTTCCTTAGTCTAGTGATAGATAATAGCTGTTAAAACGGCAGCAACCAGGACAGGTTAGCAGGAAAATATTCAGCAGGCTGTGATTAATCCGGTTTATCAATTAGATCATTTGAACTGTTGTGTTAACCCTTTAAATCGATAGTATTTTATTCAATATATAATGATGGCGGCCCCCTGCTCCCCCCGCTTGGCAGCCCCCTGCTCCACAAGGGCTGATTTCCAATAAAGTAATTTACATTTTTTAAATTTTTATGGAAATCATCAGAGGTTACAGGTCTGGCAAACTTGGGGGGAGAGCGAAACTATTTAGGATTATGACCATTAGTTATCAGTTCATGTGTTTAATGTTGTGTAAAAGCAGGAAGTAAACAGTGACCACATGGTGCTCCATGCTGACATTTACTGCTAAAAGAACAATTGTCATTTATTCTCATTCCACTGTCACAGAGCAACGTAATTCCCTCTCTGCATTTAACCCCTCCCCTTGGGGAGCAGTGGGCTGCCATGGTGTGGCGCCCGGGGGGCAGTGTGGGGTTAAGGGTCTTGCTCAGGGACCCAGAGTGCAGGATGTGGGAGTGGGGAGTTCTGGGGGCTAAGCTCAATGCCCTAACCTGTAGACCCCCGCTCCCCCTAAAGTCATGTGAGGATTGGGTGTTTTATTTCACTAATGGTTTAAACACTGATATCATGTTAATGTTTCTGTGTTTCCTCTATGCTCACTGCATCTGATTACTAACATCTGACCAAAGACTCCTTATTTAAGCAGTCTGCTAGTTCCTCACTTATCTCTAAGCCTAAAGAAGCTGGCTGTGCCCAACATTTAAATATTCCCAAAGGCAGCGGCCACCAACGGGGGCCCCGGGCACCAAGGGGCCCTCAAGGACCCCATAGGTGTCCTCCGCGTCTTCTGAAGACAAAACAACTCACCAGTTGGCTAAGTTTGAAATTGAATCTAATTCTGTTGCTCTCTTTTTTAAGAAGTGATAGAGCATTTTATGATATTAGTCATATTTAAGCATTTGTAGAGATTTCAAAATGAAAATATTAATTAAAAAAAGCTTGGAGATTAAAAGAAACAATAAAAATATATTTAGTTTGTATGAAGTTCAGGTGAAGCTTCCAGTTCATAGGTCAGTAATGGCAGCCCTAATAATGACGCTGTTCATCTTCTAAAGCTGCAGGTTTATTCATAGAGGAAACATGTAAGAGCAGCGGGTGCATCTGTAGGCAGGACCAAACACCTGCCTGTCAGACAGAGACACCGCCTGGGTGATAAATACGACCAACAGGGCTGCTGTTCAGGAGTCGCTTCTCTTTTTACGCCAGCGATGACTTTTAGTTCTGCACTGTAACGTTATAAACTATCTGCTAAACTTCAAGGTCTTAGAGCTCAAGTCCTGTTTGAGCCTCAGTTACTGTAAGAAATAATCAATCCATCCATCCATCCATCCATATATATATTAGGGGTAGAACGGTTCACAAAATCCACGGTTCGGTTCGATTCATGGTTTCGTGGTCACGGTTTTCGGTTCGGTTCGGTATATGTTGATTGTTTCCCCGAAATCCCATAAAAATGTATGAAATTAATGAAAAAATCCCTCCAAAAATAATGGATTGTAATTATTTTAAATGATCCGCGGAAACCCTGGATCATTTCCGTATGTTTTGTTGCTTTGACTGTAATCATCTGGCGCATGCTCTCTACGATCTCCAAGGAACTCAGAGCGGAGCAGACGGAGCCACAGTGGAGGCTGTAGGCTTTGCTTTGAGCAGCCGGTCTGGAGCGCAGCGGGGCGGAGCGCCGACGGAGTATGACGGATTTCGGTGTTAGCATGACATGTTGGTCGTGTTGCTGTTAGCATAAACAAAATGTGTTGCACAATGCTTGCACACTGTTGCACTTTTATCCACAACTTTCTTTCCGCCGTCATCGTAGGTCACTCTAAATGCAAAGTGGTCCCATACAGCAGACCTATAAAGTGCTGCTGGCGCGTCTTCCAACTCCTGTTCTTTCCCACTCGCCATACCCACACAATTCTCCACAACAACTGATTTTATTCTGCTACACCCGGCTACGCTGCTTCGCTTCTTCTTCTTGTTTACTACTGGTGGTTGGCTTTGGTCTCAGTACCGCCACCTTCTGCTCTGGAGTGTAAACGCTTCGCCTATGAGAAAAAGGAGCAGCGCATGAACCGAACGAAACACACGCCAACCGAACCGAGACAGTTTTCAGAAACCGTTCCATCCCTAATGTATATGTATATATATATATATATATATATGTATATATGTATATATATATATATATATATATATGTATATATATATGTGTGTGTCAAATTTCTCACACATTTAATCCTGAATAAGAAAATCTGACTGAATGCATCAAAGTACGGATTGCTTAGAATCCATGAGAAAGTCTCTGAGTTTGCATCTGATCTGGTGTTTAACTTACTTGGGATGGCGTATGTCAGGGACGGAGCGATTCAGCGAGATCCTATCGCTGACGTAGATGTTGAACCCGTTCTCCCTGTAGGCCTGGTCCACCCGGTCAGCATCGGTCAGAGGGAACGGCTTCCCCTGCTCACCGTTTCCTGGAACACACGCTTCCATGTCAGCTCATCCATTCAGTAACGCCTCAGGCTGCAGCTGTTTAAGCTTTTTACTCTTTTTGGACAATTATAATTTAATTTATCAGTTCACTGCCGAGTCTGAAAAAGGCATTTCTTCTTATACACAAACGTGATTTTTAAGTATTAAAGGTTTATTTACAGAGAGAGAGACAGGATGTGCAGGAGACGCACACGATGAGGGATTAATAGATGATTTACCAGATCTCGCTGCGTCTCTTCTGATTGTCTCATAGTCATGCCAGTCTTTCCGCTGCACGCCATGGCGTCCCACTTTGGTGTCTTTCCCAACCCTGTTCACCTCCTGTTAGGAAAAAAAATAATCCTAAGTTAGTTTAATAAAGTCCCAGATCAGTAGATAACTTCACTGACATCTCTACAAGTTAATTGGGTTAAATTGTGCGACAGAATAGTGCTCTGTAGTCACTAGTGTCACAGAAGGAAAAATACTGACATCCATCATTAGTTTCTCTCTTAAAGTAGATGCAGTGGATAAAGCATGATGATGCTGAAGAACAGATTTTTAAACTAAATTCCCACAACAGAAACATCCGACCATCACAAACTAAAATAGAAATATTTGAGGAATCAATCCTTCTTATAAATGAGAGAGTAAAGCGGATCTAGTTGAATTCATTCAGTCACAGGAACAGATTGCTGACTGATAACAGTGACTGTTAGAGAAGCTCAGAGGACAATGATGTTAGAGCCTGAAGAAATCAACCAGTCGGACAGCAAATATGGGATATAATATAACAACAGATATGAAAGTAGCCCCATTTGGATTTTTTAAAGTTAATCAATGTATGTATTTTGTTGACAGCCTCTGCCATAAAGTTAAGAAAGCTTATTGTTTCCAATGGTCAGGCTTCAGACAGGCCTGCAGCTAAAATGGAGTCCAGCGGTGGAACGTTCGGTTCAGTGGACAGATTTAGCGAAGGCAACCATCCGTCTACATCAGCTAATGAAGTTCACACTGCATGCCAAAGCGCAAAGATCAGCGATAAAGTTAGAGGAATAAGTTTGTGGACCTCTAAGAAAGGAGCGTCTGGAGGCCAAACCTCTGGGTGGAATAAAGAAACATGGCTGCTGTTTGAGAAGTCACGATTCACAGAAAGATCTCCATCTTAAACTGTAGTTAGGAAACAACAGGACTCCCCTAGACCTGAACGGCAGGGAGGGACCTGACTGGATGGATGGATGGATGGATGATGGATGGATGATGGATGGATGTTGGATGGATGGATGGATGATGGATGGATGGATGATGGATGGATGGTGGATGGATGATGGATGGATGATGGATGGATGGATGGATGATGGATGGATGATGGATTGATGATGGATGGATGATGGATGGATGGATGGATGATGGATGGATGGTGGATGGATGATGGATGGATGATGGATGTATGATGGATGGATGATGGATGGATGGATGATGGATGGATGGATGATGGATGTATGATGGATGGATGATGGATGGATGATGGATGGATGGATGATGGATGGATGGATGATGGATGGATGGATGATGGATGGATGGATGGTGGATGGATGATGGATGGATGGATGGATGGATGATGGATGGATGGATGGATGGATGATGGATGGATGATGGATGGATGATGGATGGATGGATGATGGATGGATGATGGATGGATGGATGGTGGATGGATGATGGATGGATGATGGATGGATGGATGGATGATGGATGATGGATGGATGATGGATGGATGGATGATGGATGGATGGATGATGGATGGATGATGGATGGATGATGGATGGATGGATGGATGGATGATGGATGGATGATGGATGGATGATGGATGGATGGATGGATGATGGATGGATGATGGATGGATGGTGGATGGATGATGGATGGATGGATGATGGATGGATGGATGGATGATGGATGGATGGATGGATGATGGATGATGGATGGATGATGGATGGATGGATGATGGATGGATGATGGATGGATGGATGGATGATGGATGGATGGTGGATGGATGATGGATGGATGATGGATGTATGATGGATGGATGATGGATGGATGGATGATGGATGGATGGATGATGGATGTATGATGGATGGATGATGGATGGATGGATGATGGATGGATGGATGGATGATGGATGGATGGATGGATGGTGGATGGATGATGGATGGATGGATGGATGGATGGATGATGGATGGATGGATGGATGGATGATGGATGGATGATGGATGGATGATGGATGGATGGATGATGGATGGATGATGGATGGATGGATGGTGGATGGATGATGGATGGATGATGGATGGATGGATGGATGGATGGATGGATGATGGATGGATGGATGATGGATGGATGATGGATGGATGGTGGATGGATGATGGATGGATGATGGATGGATGATGGATGGATGATGGATGGATGGATGATGGATGGATGATGGATGGATGATGGATGGATGGATGATGGATGGATGGATGGATGGATGGTGGATGGATGATGGATGGATGATGGATGGATGGATGATGGATGGATGATGGATGGATGGATGATGGATGGATGATTGAAAAAATGGCTCAAAGACAAACAAGAGTGTGAGCACTAAACTGGCTTGTACTGTACATTTTTGTTTTAACTTCTCTTGGTTTTTTTTTTTTTTTTTTGTGTTTTTATGCATTTGTGTGTCGTTATTAACCTCCCTCTCCCTTAATGCTAACACCTTTTAAAAGCCTAACCAGGGACGAAGGCTGCAAATTTTGCCATGGCTACAAAACCTTTTGTTTCTTGGACATCCCGGCCCCCTGTTTGGGTTTCAATTTTTTAAAAATTTTGTCCCTGTAAATAAAACCCAAAAAAAAAATAAATTTAAAAAAAATTAGGGTGGATGGATGTTTGGGTGGAAAAGGGATGGATGGGTGGTGGAAAGGGTGATGGATGATTTATGGATGATTTAAAAAAAGGCTCAAAAAACAAACCCGGGGTGTGAGCACTAAATGGTTGTATGTTTCATTTTTTTTTAACTTCCCCTTGGTTTTTTTTTTTTTTTTTTTTTGTGTTTTTAGCATTTGTGTGTCGTTATTAACCCCCCCTCTCCCCCTTTAAAAATAAACCTTTTAAAAGCCCCAAACCGGGAGAAGGTGCAAAATTAAAACCCCTGGGTAAAACCAAGGGCTTGGAAAATCGGCCACCTGTTTTTGGGTTTTCCCAAATTTTTTTGTACTGTCCCCGTAAAAAAAAAACAAAAAAAAAAAAAAAAAAAATATGGATGGGGTGATGGTTGGTTGGGGTATGGATGGAAAGGATGATGGGGTGGGGTTGGGGTTGGGGGATGGATGATGGGGTGGATGATGGATGTAAGATGGGGGATGATGGATTGGGTGGATGATGGGTGGGGGAAAAAATGAAGGTGGATGGATGGTGGATGGATGGATGGATGGATGGATGGATGATGGATGGATGGTGGATGGATGATGGATGATGGATGGATGATTGAAAAAATGGCTCAAAGACAAACAAGAGTGTGAGCACTAAACTGGCTTGTACTGTACATTTTTGTTTTAACTTCTCTTGGTTTTTTTTTTGTGTGTGTGTTTTTATGCATTTGTGTGTCGTTATTAACCTCCCTCTCCCTTAATGCTAACACCTTTTAAAAGCCTAACCAGGGACGAAGGCTGCAAATTAGCCCATGGCTACAAGCCTTATGTACTTGGACATCGGCCACCTGTTTGGTTGCAATGTTTAATTGTACTGTCCCTGTCAAATAAACAAAACAAAACAACAAAAAAATGATGGATGGATGATGGATGGATGGATGATGGATGGATGATGGATGGATGGATGGTGGATGGATGATGGATGGATGATGGATGTATGATGGATGGATGATGGATGGATGGATGATGGATGGATGGATGGATGATGGATGGATGGATGGTGGATGGATGGATGGATGGATGGATGGATGGATGATGGATGGATGGATGATGGATGGATGGTGGATGGATGATGGATGATGGATGGATGATTGAAAAAATGGCTCAAAGACAAACAAGAGTGTGAGCACTAAACTGGCTTGTACTGTACATTTTTGTTTTAACTTCTCTTGGTTTTTTTTTTGTGTGTGTGTTTTTATGCATTTGTGTGTCGTTATTAACCTCCCTCTCCCTTAATGCTAACACCTTTTAAAAGCCTAACCAGGGACGAAGGCTGCAAATTAGCCCATGGCTACAAGCCTTATGTACTTGGACATCGGCCACCTGTTTGGTTGCAATGTTTAATTGTACTGTCCCTGTCAAATAAACAAAAAAAAAAAAAAAAAAAAAAATGATGGATGGATGATGGATGGATGGATGATGGATGGATGATGGATGGATGGATGATGGATGGATGATGGATGGATGATGGATGGATGATGATGGATGGATGATGGATGGATGGATGGATGGATGATGGATGGATGGATGGTGGATGGATGATGGATGTATGATGGATGGATGGATGATGGATGGATGATGGATGGATGGATGATGGATGGATGGATGATGGATGGATGATGGATGGATGGATGGATGGATTGGATGAGATATGGATGGATCTAGATGAAACAGAGTGTGATGACTAAACTGGTGATATGTGATTGGATTGATGTTTATGATTTCTTGGTTTTATTTGGTATGTGTGTGTGTTTTTATGATTGTGGATGGATGTGTGGTGGATGGATCGTCTGATGGCAACTTAAAGCCTAAAGGGAGATAGGCTGAAATGTGATGGCTACAAGGATGTATGTATGGAATGGATGTTTGGTTGAATGTGTAATTGTATGTCCTGTATGAATAAACGGAGAAAGATAAAGGATGAAAAAATGGATGGATGGATGATGGATGGATGGATGATGGATGGATGATGGATGGATGGATGGTGGATGGATGATGATGGATGATGGATGATGATGGATGAGGATGATGGATGGATGGATGATGGTGGATGGATGGATGATGGATGGATGGATGGGATGGATGATGGATGGATGATGGATGGATGATGGATGATGATGAGATGGATGTGATGGATGATGATGATGGATGGATGGATTGAGAATGGATAGAAGAGTGGTGAGATAATGGATGATGGAGGATGTGATGATGGTGGTGTGTGATGTGTGGTATGGATTGTGTGTATATGCTATGTATTGAAGATATGGATGAAGGGCATTGATGAGTGGATGGATGGATGGATGTGTGGTGATGTAATTGATGATCTGAGATGGAAATGGAAAAAATGATGATGGATGATGGATGGATGGATGATGGATGGAATGTGGATGGATTGATGGATGATGGAGAGATGGATGATGATGGATGGATGGTGGAGTATGGATGGATGGATGATGGAGATGGATGATTGATGGATGATGATGATGGTGATGGATGTGGATGGATGGTATGGATGTGTGATGGATAGATGATGGATGAGATGGATGGATAGGAGATGGTGGTATGGATGGATGGATGATGAATGGATGGATGTGAGGATGGAATGGATGGATGGTATGAGATGGATGGGGTGGATGATGGATGGATGATGGATGGAGATGATGGATGAGTGGATGGATGGATGATGATGATGGAGGATGTGGATGGATGGAGATGGAGGTGGATCGTGGATGGATGTGTGAAGGTGATGGATGGATGGAGATACTCCTGAATGATGGATGGAGATGGATTGGATGATGGTGGATGGGATGATGACTTTGATGATGGAATGGATGGAATGGAGGTGGATGATGGAGATGGATGGATGATGGATTGGATGGATTGATGGATGATGGAGGATGGATGGATATGATGAGGATGGAGATGATGGTGGCATGATGATGGATGAATGATGGATGATGATGATGAAGAGATGGATGATGGACATCAGGTATGTGTTTGAAGGAAATGGTGGAATCATTCCTAGAGATGAAGCTAGGTGTGTTGGAAATGATCATGCTGAGGAAGGATGTTTTGTTAAATGATGCAATTTAGATGGAAGAGATGATGTGAAATGGATGATGGATGTGTGACTAGATGAGGTGAGATGGGATTCATTTATAGAATAGGATCATGATATAAGCTCATTTTAGATCATAAAGAAGCATATTCAGAACCAGATATGAGGAGATTCATTATATGCTAGGAGTTGCAAAAGCTATTTCTGAATGATGATGGAATGAATTCAGCAGAAGATGTTTATTGTTAAATACTTCAAGATGATAAGATCTGGATTGATTGTTGAATGGACTGATACGTTCATAAATATGGCATCATCGCTTATTGTAATATCTGATGCACTTAATCATATATTTAAACCAATAAACTAGATCATTTTAATGCTGGTGTTCAAATTTTATGAATAATTGATCAGTATCAGATACTGACTTCTCTAATACAATAGGATGTTGATGTGAAATGGACTCATTGTTTTTCAAGTAATTAAATAAATTAAAAATAGTGCTACAATTGAGAAAAACAGAGAGAGAGCTCAGTAAAACTTTCAGCTCATTGAAATCAATATTCCAGTTAAATTTTTATTTTAGGATTTAATTTCATCCACTGTGTCCATCCTTCCTGCTCACATGTTTTTGATGAAGCTGTTTTCTTGTTTCTGAACCACAGAACAATAAAAACAATATTTCTTCAACAGCTTTCCAAGCAGAGATAATTTAGCAACCAGCCACAATAACAAAATGAGTAGATCATCAAAATCAAGTTTGCGAGACGCGTTTTAAAACCAACTAAAGATTCTCTGTTTTACAAGCATTCCACACAATAAAAGATTGATCTTCTCTGGGTCTAAAGTCACTATCTGTTTCAGCTCCATTATTTCTCCAAGGCTTCAGCGCTCTCTATCTAACGGCGCTCTGCTGAGACTTCATCCACAGAAAGCACACTCTTCTATTTCATGCTTGACAACCCTGTGAGGGGAATATCAATGTGCCACAATCAACTCTGCTGAGGGTTTCTATACACAACCGCACAGACGGACGGATACGGTGCAGCGCGCCATACAAAGATGGAGGCTTTTAACTCATTCCACACACACCGCTTTATTTCTGCTCTGATTCCACCTTCTGATTAACAGATAACAAGACAATGGAGGAATAATTAGCTGGATGGGGGGGTGGCAATTAGTAAAACGCATTGAATCCATGTGACATCACTGATCGCACCACGTACAGGAAGTTAAAACGCATTAAATCCATGTGACATCACTGATCGCATCACGTACAGGAAGTTAAAACGCATTAAATCCATGTGACATCACGGATCGCATCGCGTACAGGAAGTTAAAACACGTTAAATCCATGTGACATCACGGATCGCATCACGTACAGGAAGTTAAAACGCATTAAATCCATGTGACATCACTGATCGCTCCGCGTACAGGAAGTTAAAACGCATTAAATCCATGTGACATCACGGATCGCACCGCGTACAGGAAGTTAAAACGCATTACAACCATGTGACATCACGGATCGCATCACGTACAGGAAGTTGAAACGCATTAAATCCATGTGACATCACGGATCGCACCGCGTACAGGAAGTTAAAACGCATTAAAACCATGTGACATCACGGATCGCATCACGTACAGGAAGTTGAAACGCATTAAATCCATGTGACATCACGGATCGCACCGCGTACAGGAAGTTAAAACACATTAAATCCATGTGACATCACTGATCGCATCACGTACAGGAAGTTAAAACGCATTAAATCCATGTGACATCACTGATCGCATCACGTACAGGAAGTTAAAACGCATTAAATCCATGTGACCTCACGGATCGCACCGCATACAGGAAGTTAAAACGCATTACAACCATGTGACATCACGGATCGCATCACGTACAGGAAGTTAAAACGCATTAAAACCATGTGACATCACGGATCGCACCGCGTACAGGAAGTTAAAACGCATTAAAACCATGTGACATCACGGATCGCATCACGTACAGGAAGTTGAAACGCATTAAATCCATGTGACATCACGGATCGCATCACGTACAGGAAGTTAAAACGCATTAAAACCATGTGACATCACGGATCGCACCGCGTACAGGAAGTTAAAATGCATTAAATCCATGTGACATCACGGATCGCATCACGTACAGGAAGTTAAAACACATTAAAACCATGTGACATCACGGATCGCACCGCGTACAGGAAGTTAAAACGCATTAAATCCATGTGACATCACGGTTCGCATCACGTACAGGAAGTTGAAACGCATTAAATCCATGTGACATCACTGATCGCATCGCGTACAGGAAGGTAAAACGCATTAAATCCATATGACATCACGGATCGCATCACGTACAGGAAGTTAAAACGCATTAAATCCATGTGACATCACGGATCGCATCACGTACAGGAAGGTAAAACGCATTAAATCCATGTGACATCACGGATCGCACCGCATACAAGAAGTTAAAACGCATTACAACCATGTGACATCACGGATCGCATCACGTACAGGAAGTTAAAACGCATTAAAACCATGTGACATCACGGATCGCATCACGTACAGTAAGTTAAAACGCATTAAAACCATGTGACATCACGGATCGCATCACGTACAGGAAGTTGAAACGCATTAAATCCATGTGACATCACCGATCGCATCACGTACAGGAAGTTAAAACGCATTAAAACCATGTGACATCACGGATCGCACCGCGTACAGGAAGTTAAAACGCATTAAATCCATGTGACATCACGGATCGCATCACGTACAGGAAGTTAAAACGCATTAAATCCATGTGACATCACGGATCGCATCACGTACAGGAAGTTAAAGAGCATTAAAACCATGTGACATCACGGATCGCACCGCGTACAGGAAGTTAAAACGCATTAAATCCATGTGACATCACGGTTCGCATCACGTACAGGAAGTTAAAACGCATTAAATCCATGTGACATCACTGATCGCAGCATATACAGGAAGTTAAAACACGTTAAATCCATGTGACATCACGGATCGCATCACGTACAGGAAGTTAAAACACATTACAACCATGTGACATCACTGATCGCAGCATATACAGGAAGTTAAAACACATTACAACCATGTGACATCACTGATCGCAGCATATACAGGAAGTTAAAACACGTTAAATCCATGTGACATCACGGATCGCATCACGTACAGGAAGTTAAAACACGTTAAATCCATGTGACATCACGGATCGCATCACGTACAGGAAGTTGAAATGCATTAAATCCATGTGACATCATGCATCGCAGCGCGTACCGGAAGTTAAAACGCATTGAATCCATGTGACATCATTGATCGCACCGCCTACAGACTGGTATTTCCTCCCCTTTCAGACACGGCAGCGTGTGTCTGATCATGTGACTCCACCGTAGAAGCGTAAACAAAGCATATGGCGATGGTGTGAAATCCATCTTTGAATGGATTCTCCTGAATAATGGCGCCGGCGTCTTGGAAGATGTCCATTAAATGAGGATGTTTTGGATAATCTATCGATGTAATCGGATAATTCTGAATATTCATTAGACCTGATTTATTGCTGCTGAAAATAAACTAACCAACTAACGCCGCCTTGGATCCTGTAGCGACCATGTCTGATTTTACACAGCAATCATGAAAAGAGAATCTTTTAATAGCGTTTCTATAAAGATGGAAGAGCTCTGTTGGAGAACTGATAGACTTCCCTCCGTGTTTGTTTTCCTATTTCTGCCAGCCGTCCTAAATGTGACCTGGCGTTTCCTCTCTCCATGGCTGCAGACGCCCTCAGCGCGTCATGTGAGAACCTGACAAGCAGCAGGAGTCCATCTGTGCAAATTTATACTAAAGAGAAGCCAGACTGTGCCGCCCCATTTCCTCCTGATTAAAATTTCATTGCACGTCGCCATGATACTCCTCCGGGGCGTTTTGTGCTGCTCGACAAGACCTTGAAAAACAATACAAGGAGAGAGGGAAACTTCTCAGCTAATTCGCCATGTTTGGTTCTATGTGGGGCTGCAACTAACGATTATTTTGAAAATCGATGAATCGGCCGATTATTTTTTCGATTAATCGATGAATCGGACACAAAATCTTTTTTTTATATTAACCTCTTTATTCCAAAATAAACATTTTAGACAGAACAAACAAGCACACAAGTACAGGTTTCTCATTAACTGTACTGGTGCAATATGAAAAATAAATGTTTGTGTTAAAACTACGCAAACTTACATGAGAAATGTAGCTGTACATCCACAAAATATAGGGTACTTTGTTTCATAAAGCGCAAAAAGAGACAGGCATTTTTGTATTTTAAAGCCCCTAAGGGGTTCAAACAATAGGTCCCCCCATTTCAACAAATGAGGTTTTTAGACTAGAAGAGTTCTGCCTTTTAAGACAGGAAAGTATAGCAGTTAAAGTTGCTACTTGAGAAAATACTGAACCATAGAGATAAAAATAGCCCTGTGATTCAAATTATAAATTGTATTTGGAATAAAAATGAGAGAACTAGGGGTGCTAAAAAAACACATCCTCCAAAGACAGATATTTACATGGGAATGTGGCAGATAATTAATTGACATATTACTGATCTTGCTGGATTTTATTCTGCTTTACTTCCATAAATTGCAGGATCTTCTTTACTTTATCTTTGCCAGAAGATTTAAACTTTAAAAGCCTTGCCCTCATAATTTGCAAGTTAATTTATTTATAAAGAAAATATAAACGCTGCTTAAGCTAATTCAAATGAAATTAAAAGTAAAATAAGAAGCCAACCTTATCACTGTCTGTAACCTACTAACAAGCTAAGGAAAGCATCAGATGAGGTACCTGAGAAACTAACGTTACGTTTCCCCACTTTAAAATGAAACAAACATGGTTACTCATCCTGCTGATCAGCTATCTTCACTGCCATCGAAGGCTCCAACGTGTTTTCTTTTCAGGTGCTGCGTCATAACAGTGGTGCTTCCGTGCCATGTTCATTTGTTTTTACAAAAGTTGCATGTTACGACTTTTTTCACTTTACAAAGCGCAGGCTGTTTTAATTATTGTGATCAATTTGCGCCGTCAATCCCGGGGCATGCGCGCTTCATTTGCAGTCTGGACGCTGAGGGTAAACTCCTCACTAAAATCCTGCGGCTCGGACTGCAGCGCTGAGAGGGATTCCTGTGGGAGAGGGAGAACGGGGTTGGGATGGGGGAGGCGCCCCACGGCAGCAGCTGCCGCTGGAGGACAAGAGTAGGAACGATACATGCTTTCACGTAAGAGTCTCCAAAAGCCGCCAATGACACCGTAAAAAGTCGCCAGATTTGTCGCTAGTCGCTTTTTAAAAAAATAGTCGCTGGAGGGGTCTGAAAAGTCGCTGAGTTGGCAACACTGCAACTGCGGCGCTGACTCGCTCCGCCATATTTTTTTTTCTTCCCCGGGATGACGGCGGCGGCGGATGACGCATTAATCACGCGACACAACTAATCGATGATTAAATTCGTTGCCAACGCTTTTAAAAGTCGATTTTTATCGATTTTATCGATTCGTTGTTGCAGCCCTAGTTCTATGGAAGTGCAGCGCAGGCGGCTGCAGAAAACAAAGAGACGGTCAAAAGGTGAAGATGAAAAAGAATCACATGGATAAAAAAAGTTCTCCACATGGCGACGATTCTTTCAGAGAAAACATTAAGACAGAGATGTTCATAAGAGACACGCTGCAGCAGGCGGCACTGAACACGTCCTTTACAACATTACCAATAAATAGTTTAAAGCTACAGACTTAGAGCTACTAAGACTCAGACTCGGACTAACTTTATTGTCGTTTTGTACACAGAGTAAACATAAAGCGAAATGTCGTTCAGTGCAGATCTGAAGACGTTTCCATTTCTAAAGTACAGCAGTGATCAAATGTAAACATAACACTGAGATGATTTACAGTTTTTCCAACATTCATTTTATTCAACATTCAGCAGTCTGATGATTATTGATTATTGATCATGGAGGCGCCTGGTAGCAGCAGCCAGGAACAGCTCTCAGCAAAACGCTACAAACCAGGCATCCCGCATCTATGGCCGCCAACGCCTGCTGGAGCTGCGTTCACTAAAGGCTTTAACTACAGCCTCTCTGGACTGTTTAAAAAGCTGCAGAGCTACGGACGCATGGAAACCAAGCAACAGCGGGATCAGTGACCAGGCCAGACCGGAGGAAGAGATGCCTGAGACGGAGGAAGCAAGGCTGCAGAGGGAGGCTAACGGCGAGGCTAACGGCGAAGCTAAGGAGGAATCCCCACAGACCGCCGCTTCCATCAATCCTGCTCTCTAACGTCCGCTCACTGGATAACAAAATGGATCATCTCTGACTCGAAGTCTCTTCAAATGCTTTACACTTTTTCTCCCTGAAAATATTTTGCTAAAGAGAAGCATTTATGGTCAATATAGGGGCAATGAGGCCCAACGGGCCTAAAACACGGCGTCCATCACTGGGCTGAAACCTGACCTTCAGCACGTCTTCACTTTGCTCTCAGCTCTGTCGTTACCAGAAAACACCTTCATTCATCTGCAACTTTTCAATCATGTTAAATTCTTCTAAGAGACCGGAATGTTCTCTCCTTCAACTATTCAATACCAGATTAGTTTTGATTGAAATCTACTAAAGTTTTAAAGGGCTGTAAAGTTTTAAATTACCATCTTATGTTTTTAGAATCTGCAGGAGAGCAGCAAGCGAAGCATTGGGGGGGAATTTGCTTGGATGTCCACTTCTGGGAAGGAGACAAGTGTCCTAAATGTTTAACAAGTTGAGACAAAATGTCTCGTTCTCTCGAACAATAAACTAAAAAGAGTTTTGGTCGTCCTTCAAACTTCCAACACTGCAGTAGTCGTAGAACATTATCGCTGTTGTTTTTCCTCCCTGGCTTTTATGGCATTAAACGTTTATTTCTAGCGCAACACAATGACTTTATGACTTTCTAAGACATGATTATTTAGTCACTAACTATATTTTACTAGTTGCACATTAGTGATCCAATCTAGATTAAAGCAATACATGGCAGATTAGTAGACCAATTATAACATGTTTGGCATGTTTTTGTTTTTGGTCCGTTCTATAAAACCTGGAACTCGACTCTATTTCTGATATTCTGAACTGAAAAATCTTCCTGGATGGAAGAGAAACGTCTCCAGAGTCCAGAGGATTATTTTTTAACTTTTTTGGATCACTTAGTTATAATCATAGGTCCATGTCCTTTTATACAAGATCTGGTTTTGTCCTGTTTTCCCACCAAATAGCATCAGCTTCTGAAACTCCATCTAGCTTTGGGTTTAAACTGATTGATAGGAGCGTTACAGAAAGTTTGTGGAAGACGGCGTTTCATCTCAGCCAGCTCACAGTGATGCAGCCTCTCTGCCAACAGACTGACGAAGCCCCACCAGCCCAGATGAGCCACTGAAACGGAGCTGAAAATAAGGCCAAGCTCAGTTATCTGCTCCTCTGCTGCACTACACAACAGAGAATTGCCTTCCTCTACCCTGCGAGTCGCTATCATCACAAAGCCGAGGCTCTAGGCTGACACAAACCCATTCCACTGTGGGCACTTTTCCGCTCTGTTAATATTCAAGACACAGCAGAAAATCACTGATAGGACACTGAAGGAGATCCACAGTGGCTGTGTTGTTTCCATTCGATGTTCTCACAGCAACTGATGGAAAAGTAAAGTATTTAGTGACACCCTGAAAAGAATTAAAAAATGCACGTAGTGCAGGAAGGAAGTAAAACTTAGAAAGCCCTGAGGATAGGAGCATTAACTCCTGTCTGCAGGCAGCATGAGGCCTTATTAAATTTAATGTAGCCTTTTAGTGGCCTATTTAAACCCTGACAAAGGCCACATATCAGTCAGTGTTTGCATATAGTTTCATAAAAGAGAAAGAAAAGTCAGATGGTTCACCTCAAGCTATGCTGCAGGTTTCCTTCACAGACACCATGATGGATGGTGTATGGAGGAGGTCCTGCTCAACAAATGAAAGCTAATATTTCCAGGGTTACCCACCATGAAGCTGCTCCCAACCAACCTGGAAAAACGCCTGAAATGCTGTCGAGTCTGCCTGCATAGCAAAACACTGTGGTCGGCATTTTAGAAATATATGAGAGCTAATTCTCCTTTCAGCTTAGAAGCATATTCATTATATAAAAACACTTTATTTTTTTTAAATCAAATTTAATGGTGATTAAAGGTGCAATAAAAGACAACTGTGACCAACAAAGGGCATATTGGATAAATGTTGACAGTCCACAGGTTACCGTCAGCAATCCTGAATGTTTAAATTATTCATTATATGAAGATCAGCAATAAGGCAAGGCAAGGCAAGGCAAGTTTCTAATCAAAGCACAATTCAGAACAAGGATAATTCAAAACCTTTTATATGAATTAAACAATAAGATTAAAAAGTTAAAGTAGATAGAAGGTTGCTGGAAACATCTCTACTATCGTAAAGCAGCGCATTGCTGCTTGTTTGCAGGAATTCAAAGGCCATCAGATTGCTCTAGATTGATTGATTGATTGATTGATCTCACAGTAGAGAAATCTACTCATTGCATCAGTTTAAATAACAAAGGAGAAGAAAAAGGTGCATGGGGGGGGGGAATCAGCGCTGCCTCTAGCAGAGCATGAAGTGATGAAGAGAGGCTGGAGCTGTACGGCCGAGCACAGCCTGCTGAGGATGTTTAGGAACAAAAAGCATCAGAGTTTGCAGAAGTTTGAGATGAGACGGACTGAGGAGGATCTAAAAGAGAAAGAAATGCTAGTTGATGTGTTTTACTGAGTCCAATATTACATTTCATCAAAGAAAAGGCGCCACCAGACTGATAAAGCACGAAAGATTATTCCTTTTTGTAACTGAAACCTCAGATATCATTACTTATGAATAATATTAAACTACATGTTCATTTTATTCCATGAAAATAGAAAGCTTTCCTTTTCTAAACTAGAATAACTGTTTTCTTCATCTAAAAACTCTATGAAAGTCATTTTTAAGTTGTTCCATTAGTCCTCCTCTGACCTCAGGTTTTAATAAAAGAATAAAAACAAGCTGAGACGTTTTTTTTGGCTCCTTGTTAGATAGCAGAGCTCAGTCTGTCTTAGAGCAGGACTTTCCTTCCAGACTGACAATGATTGTTTTCTACTTTCAGCTTTAGATCACTGGGGACATGTAAAATAATAGAAAATATAGGAAATAATATGTTGAGACTCTGACAGAGATTTGATCATAAAGAAACAGATGCAATACAGTTTGTCCGACTGGAGTTGCCGTATGATGACGTGATAAGAAGGGGCGGGGCCTCGAGCACATCTGGTACCTACAGCGTTTTTTCCTGCTGTGAGGCGCCGTCATCTCTGATCGGGACTGCATCACATATGGAGCCGCGGCCTAAACTATCTGATGGCAGCTTCCTCTGACTCTGATTCCATTTTCTCTCTCCAATAGGGACTGATATATATATATATTATATATATATATCCATTCTTTGTATTCTTCACCGCTGTCTGTGTCATCAGTCACCGTAGAAACAGTCAGTTTTTTCATCATCAAAGTGCAACAAATTCATAAAATATTATTTTCAAAGTGCTTTTTAATGAGATTTTAACATTTTTCAGTAGCTGCTATTTTGGTGGCATAACATTTATTTCAACAAAGTTATATCAGTAATATTTCTAAATACATCTATCTGGTTTTATATTAACAAAAGGATGCCATAGGCACTGTGAATTCTAGAATTATATATTTATTTTGACTGTTAAACTGAGCCCATACCTTAAAATACATTTTGTCAGAGCTAAATGTTTTGTGTGATTTTGAAACAATTATTAGTAGAATAGTAATTTAGTTCAATTATACTTTGTTTTGTTTCAGAAAAAACATAAACATCTAATGTCCATGTCTGAATGAAAAAACATGTCCCAGAAAAAATAAAAATAAAAACAATACAATCTAAAGCCACATCAGCCATCAGTTAGACAGAACTCACCATAGAAGAAGAGTGTTGTAGTTATAAAACATTGTCTGTGGTGCAAGCAGTAGTGAACAAACACATGTTCCCATATCTTCACCATCATGTCCACTAGCTCACTGCTCATTATCCCGTCCTCACACCTTGTTTGACTGCCGATCTTTAAAGTAAAACTTCACTGTTTAATGTACGGATCACCTTCCTCCTGTGTAACTCAGCAAAGTCTTTGAATCATGAAAACTAAAAGACTCTAAATGTGCTCAGTGCCTCTGAGACAAAGAAGCAGAGCTGCAGCCACCAGCTAACTGGAACCAGAAACATGGCATTTAATGGATGCAATCTGTGAGAATAAAACCTTTCAGCTTCTCACAATTTACAGCTTTAAAACAAAACAAAAAAAAAGCTGAACCAAACATTAGAACTACATCTTTAAGGGGAGCAGATTCTCCTCACACCTTTTGATCCACAACTAACTGAGTTTGGATGATTGTAAGATTAGCAGAGCTTTGTGGAAGTTCTAGCTCTGCATATGAAAATATCTCATTCTACTTCAATGGCATTAACAGGCCGTAGCTTTTGGATAAGGCTATATTTAAAATCTCTAGAGAAAATTAATATTTAAAAATTATAGCTATTTTACAAACATATACAAGGAATTTGGCTCTAGCTGAGAACATTCAATAAGGAACAATGAGGTCAGAGTTTGGTTTGATGTGGTCGTAAACTTAATTAACTAAAACATACTAATTAGCCAATCCAATAAAAAGGAAGACAATTCAAAATGCACCTTAAGCACCTCTGCTACACATTGATGTCTTCATACTCACAAATCCTAAAAACACAAAAGTAACCAATCTAGGACTACGTGGTGCTAATATGACCCCACCAATAAAAAAAAAAAACAAAATGAACAAAAATAAACAGGACAGGGACGCCATCGTTTTCTTGTTTTTTATTTTGTAATGAGGTTTGGGAATACTTGCCTTCACTGAAAATAGGATTTTGATCAATTTTAAAACAATTTTCATGTGGATCCAATAATACTGGTATTTTCATCTTTCTTTTTTATCCTGATCTGGCCGGACTGATTTGGATAGAGAGGACCTCCCGACCTCCGCAGTATTGACTCTCTCCCCTTATTCAAAGCCAGACTCAAAACCCATCTGTTCCAGATCGCTTATCTGTGAATATTGTGCTCTTTTTCCTATCCATGATTGTTTTTTTTTTATGTTCCTGTATCTGTATTTTGTATTTTCATCTCTTTTTATATATCTTTTGTATTATTTGTAAAGTGACCTTGAGTGTCAAGAAAGGCGCTGCTAAATAAAATTTATTATTATTATTATTATTAGAGGAGAGGACAGAAGATACCCAGCAGAAGAAGTGGGTTAAATGATCTGGCCTCAGAGCTAGGCTAACGGTGCGTTCAGACTGGGCGCGGTTTGGGCATCAGAGCGTCTGATCTACATGCAAAGTCTATGGGGGGGGGGCGGGGTAAAGAGGTCCAGCTGCGAATCCCAGCGTAGGGGGGGAAGCATCCCGGAGTCCGAGGGTTTGGAGCTAGAGTTCAGGAAATTAAACTTTTGTCATTTTGAGTGTCAATTATTGATCCAGGAGTTTTTGGAAGAGATAGAGACTCGATGCTGGTTTTATGGTTTCTGCAGAGTCTGCATGTGAAAATATCAAGGAGTTAAACTCTAAAGGTTAAATAAAGCAGGTAGAATGGTTTGTTATGAAGAAGGAACAGAGAGCAGCTCTCATCACTATTGATGCAATAAAGCATTTTTATGAACTATGGAGAAACAGTTTATAAATCCCCAAATTAACTAGAAATGTTAAAACCTGCTAATGAAGAATATTGGATTGTTTATTCTGGTTCTTGCAGTTTTTACCACAAACCTTAAAAACTTTCTATTCACATCCAGCAGCAGGAAATCCCCCACAGGCTGCCTGCAGCAGAGAGCTCTCAGCGGGGATTCCCAGCGCTGCCTCCCAGCGGTATGCTGGAGGTCTGGAGCTCCCAGTAAGAACTGCAGATTATAGTGGGATTATAATCCTGATGAACTGATCAACAGAGGATGATTGGAGGTGGATTTTCTCACTTGAAAACCTGTTCAAACTATTTTTCCAGCTCATAAAGTGAATAAAGCAGAGCTGCTCTCTAGCTGGAAGCTACAGAACAGATGAACAAGCAAAGCATCTGGACCAGTTTGATCCAGAGTCCAGATTTTGGGGTTTAAGCCTTTTTGAAGCTCTAAACGCAGTTTAACTTTGGCCCACGGCTGCAGAAACTGTCCAAGACTTAAAGACTGGATGTTTCTCACAAGGTTTAGGTTGAGTTCAAGTTTAAAATAGAACTAAATAAAAAATCCCTTTATTGTCTCACAATGGGGAGATTGTGGTGTTACAGCAGCAAAGGTTATAGTAGAAATGGTCATCCTATAAAAAAATAATAGGAAAATAAAACCAATAGAGTATTTGACTGGACAGTGTTTTCACAATATAAATAATAAAAATCAATAACAGCTGCAGAAAAATAGCAGCAACACCAGAGAAGTAAAAATAAAAAAGTAAAATAATGTGCACACGCTCCATATGTTTCAAAGTTAGTTATTTCAAGAATAATTTTCTTATCTTTTTGAATAAATGCGATGAAATTAAGCAGTATAACAGAACTGTTCAGTACCTGATCTCCATTAACTCCTGTGACCCTAAAACTGAGCCGAATACTGGGCTCTAAAATCTTTACATCCAAAGAGACTCAGTTCACCATCACACTAGCACTAACAGCAATTAGCAATTAATCAATTATTGATAGATAATCTTTAGATGGAAAACAGAAATGTTTAAATATTACAGCAGTAAGAGGAAAAGTCAGAATTCTTTGACCTTTAATAAAGACTCTGATGGCAAAGATGGAAAAAGTTCTACATCATTTATATAATTTCATGAAATACTTCAAGTTTTTCCTAAAGATTCACTTTTGTTTGATTTTATTTAACTATCCTGGATTGAACCAACCATCTCCTCAAACATTCAGCTGGTTTGTCAGCTTTACTTTTTAATACCCATTAATCCTGGCTTATCTAAGCTAAGTTGTTGGTCTGCTGCGCCCACCATCGCTCCCAATACCTACTGGAACTGGATTCACTGGGAAATTTAGCTGAGAAAATTTGCACTCGATGTTTAAATGAGAACATTTTACTTTCCAGTTTCTCTGTTGATTATGAAGGATTATTTCTTTGAAGAATCCTGAAACCCTTTGAATTATTTAATGGTTATTGGAGCAAAGAAGCTAAAACTGCCTTTTCTTATCGTGAACTGAGGCTCCTTCATTATTAGAGGTGAGGATTTGCATTAAAAATATATTAAAAATACAGATCCTTACCGCCACCATGACTTTATGGAGATGACTTTACATTTTAGGATAAGAACTTCAGAAATAGCAAAAAAGGAGAAATAATGAGTTGAACTTAAACTCATACCGATAGCAAATAAAAGTGGGTCCTACCAGCTGCATTAGGACTTTTTTATGGGCAGTAGAAGTGGTTTTTTTCTCAGTGACCTCGATGGAGGGATTTCCAGATTATGTTGAGTTTCTCTGAAACGAATTATGGCCAACCTCATTTCCCTGCAGCAGCGGTTTTATGTTAATCTGGCCAACAGCAGATTAGGTCTGCTCTGTGCTCAGATAGAGAGCCTGATGCTGAGGCTGCCTTTAAACAGCTGCAGAGGAACAGCACTGACTTTAAGGAAGTCACCACTCCATTCTAGGTTAATATCTCTAACCTTAGCATCAACCGTTAGCCTGCACTCAAATATCTAAACATGTCAATTCATTCAAACCTGACAGAATATTTCTCAACTTATCTGTTTATATTTAGTGGACGATTTAGAGAAATGAACCCCAAACACTCCAAGAGACAAAGAGCATAAAACCCAAAACATTCAACTTTTGCAAAACAAATATAACAATATATATATATATATATATATATATATATACATATATATATATGCTGTTGGGAGTTTTTAACTAATAGCCATTTCCATCCATAATGAAACATTAAACATTAGCTGCTTAAATCACTGCCTGTTTCCAGTGTAAACTAGGGGTGTAAATCACATCCATCATGGCGATTCGATTCAGTATCGATTTCCTGACCCAACGATTCGATTATTTTCGATACTTAAGAATACACCACGATTCGATTCGATTCGATTAATCGATTAATCGGTTAATTTTTTTTATTTTTTATTATTATTATTTTTTTTTTTTTACACCTTACAGGCTAAACAAAGTTTCAAGTTTGAAATAAATCAATGAAAGCTGTAATATCATTATGCATTTTCTTTAGAAACAACAGCAAATAACAGAAGTAGAAAAGTTGCATCAAAAAATACTGCAGAATATCAGTGTAATGAGTTCAATGCAATACCTCGGCTCCAGAGAAACTGTCCAACATATTTTTTTAGAATGTAATAAATATATTCAGGAAAGAGAGATGTTGCGTAGAGAGTTAGACAGGAATAAAAATAAACTAGATATAAGGGGAATTGTTTCAAAGGTCATCTGGGGATGTAGTTTTTGGTAGTATTTTTAATTTTCTAAGAAGAACGGGTATTTTAGGGAGAATATAATAGTTTGTCTGGTCCATACTCCATTCTGGAAGGTGGCGGTAATGCACCTATAAGTTGTTTGCCAACCGCCATTAAAAAAAAGAAGAAGAAGAAGGCTCCAGAGTGTTGACGTCACCGCCCCTTGAGAGACGCTCCGCTGCTCCTCTCCAAGATTGTAGCTGACCGCAAACAGTGCACCAGACAGGAGGCCGGCTTGTTTTGTTTTTATGACCGAAATTGCGGAAAACAACTCGTGAAGTTTGACCCGCTAGAAGAGCGAGGTGCGCGAGAACGCTGGGAGCCTTTTTCCAGCTGAATCTCCGCTCTTTTTTCCCTCCGTCGTCGGACTAAACTCGCCCCCACTTCCTCATCGCCTCGGCCGTATCTAGACCCACAGCGTGTAGCACAGACCACGCTTCAATACTGAGCATAATTTAAAAATGTCTGTGTGAAGCTTGCTGCAACAAACTGCTGTAAGAGTATAACCAGGAAGCGCGGTAGGAGGGCAAAATAGGTTTAGCGGCACCGCAGCACGGGAGGGAGAATTACGCCCAGGAGCAAATGGATAAAAATAGACCGGAGGAAAAAAAAAACATTAATCGATTATCTTGCGGACGTGTCGATGCATCGGATCGTCGGCTTTTGGATCGATGCATCGATACAAAACGATTATTATTTACACCCCTAGTGTAAACTACCGTATAACAAATATGTTGCACATAATAAACAAATGAATCAACATCTGACTGCAATATCTCTATTTTCTCATATAAACATAGAGCTAGAGCTCTATTTGCAGTAGATTCCATAAAGACTGAGGTGCTTAGAAGTTTGCATTTATATGGCAGAACAAAAACATCCAGAAGATATTTATGATCTGTTCAGCGTTGATCTCTGAATACAGATT
Source organism: Cyprinodon tularosa (assembly GCF_016077235.1). Lineage (NCBI taxonomy): Eukaryota > Metazoa > Chordata > Actinopteri > Cyprinodontiformes > Cyprinodontidae > Cyprinodon > Cyprinodon tularosa. The sequence continues at coordinate 41,731 of NW_024038251.1, forward strand.
CTTCGGTTTACTGATTTTTTCGGATGTTTTTGTGACGAACATTTATGTCGCGTGTTTTTATCATCAAAGCTGTTCCCGTCGCTAAACTGCGTCTTCCTGTTTTCCACCAGTCTTTAATCAATGATAGATCGAGTTTATCCATAGTCCGTTACTTTATGGTGCTGCGTGTTTGTTGGTCGGCCATCTTGCGGAGGGCAGCTTCCATGCCAAGTTGGCAGACTGGAAATAGAAGCCTCCAAATACCAGCGAAGAAGAATCCACAGCGGTGTGCTGACACGTGTTTATGCAACGGGATTTAAAAGTTATTCAAAGAAATGTCCGGTGGGATACAATTAAAAAAATAATCTGATTATATTAGAACTCATAGGTTTGATATTCATATACTGGTCAAAAATAAATATGTGATCATTTATAGTAACATTTACAGGAAGTTAGAAGTTCAAAGAATTTAATTTCAATCAGAAAGTTAAACTATTTCATTCAGGCAGTAGTCAGACGGCTCATTAATAACACGTTAAGTTTTATGATTCTTCTTCTTAAAGGAAGAATCACACTAAAACAAAGATACTAAAACAAAGATACTAAAATAATGATACTAAAAAAATGCCCAACGCTGATTATAAACCAGATTATTGACATTTACAGGTGAAGACGACCTGAATTTGACCAGCCAGTGGGAAGCACCTTAACAACACCTGGTACTATTACACTTATAACCATTTCACCAAATTTCTTACCCTTAAAGGGGAACGCCGTTTTTTTTTTACATTGGGCCATTGCCAGTTTTATGATTCATTCTAAAGCTCTGCACTTGAAATATAAGCTATTAAGATGCTAATTAGTGGCAATGCGTGTTTCTGATATGCTAAGTCTATAACTTACATAAACATATCCCACTCTGATAAAGAAATAAATGCATTTCATAAAGAGCTCCATCCAGGCTAAGCAGGACCAACCAAAGACGTTTTCTCTTAGTGTGAAGAATGGCCAGTATTACCATCGTCCATGTCGGCTGATGTAACAGGAGGGCAAATGAAACCACAGGTGGTCAATACTTCTCCTGTTCAGTTTTCTGTGTTCCTGCTGAGAGCCTGGAGTGAGAGAAACTTCTGAACTCCTCTTTTCTTTCCCTTCCTGTTGTGTCAGATCACAAGCAGACCCTGCGAGACACAATTATTGTACCTGTGTTCTGCCTTTCGCCTCACCATCTGCTGCTCTCCTCCACCTCATTCTCCCCTCAGGAGCATCACAGGAAAGACAATTAGCTGCAGCTTTTAGTTGCAGACAGAAATATGCATGAAACAGCCGATAGTTTTCTGATACCTTTAGCTCTGCACCAACCAGCAACCTTAACCTCCTGCAAATAGATGCTGATGGAATCATGTTTGGCAAAAGGTCTGATGCTGTTATGTAACTTATACTTTGCTTTATTAGGTTCAAAACCTGAGAATTTGTAATTAAATCCCATTCAGCCTCAGCTGATTGGTCCAAAGAGCAAACAGGAATGTAATAAGCAGAGCAGCAACATGTATTGCTCAGTGTTTTATGAATGCAAACACTTTAATTACATAGTTTACGACAGGATGAAACAACGAAATGTTTGATTAATTTAGAAAAACTAAAATCCGGCTCTTCTACCAATAGTTTATTATTGCAGCTATGGACCCATCTGAGATGCAGCCTTAAAGGGTTCTTCTAACAGATTTGCTCAAAATAAGATCCTAAAATCCAATTGAGGTTTTCTCACTAGTTAAAAAACTAAATTTAAATATTATTATTTGATTCAAACTTTCTAACATTTGAGAGATTCAAACAGACGTGTCGGTATAACAGCTACTGTTCTTAAAATGAAGTATAGAAATATAAAGGGATTATTTTCCTCCCCAGTATTCATTTTAATTGCATTCTAGATACGGTATAGAAACTGCTTAGAAGTTTAATGAATGAGACTAGAGACTTGAAAAAATACCAAACTAAAGAAGAATGAGGCTAAGGTAAACTAAAGCAAAGGTTTTAGTTAATAAAACTAAAGCGTTTGGCCTAGCTTAGCATAGTTTGGTACCGTCTATAAAATGTGTTATTTTAAAAAAGATATTTGACTCCAAATAGAAGAAATTTACTGAACATCTAAAGGATAAAAATAGTTATTACAGAAAATTAAAGAGGAATTACAGTGTTTTCTAATGACACTGCCACCTGTGGGCGGAACAGAGAAGTGCAGCCCTCGTCTGCTTGTAGCTCCAGGTCGTACTTAACAAGTTCTCAGTCAGTTTAGTTCCTATTGGTTCCTGAGCTGGGCTGGATGCTGGTCACTTCTCATTATCCCAAAATATTGGACATAACGTGTTAATTGTGTGCTAGGTAAGACCCACACAACATCCGTTCAGGGAGAACATACTGGGTTTAAAGTAAAGTTTTTACCTTTGGGAAGCCAGCTTCCTGCAACAACATGTATAATAACCTCCTTGATGGGGGTTCATTATCACCATAGCAACATGGCATGAATGTGGCTTAACTGTAGATGTTAGATTGTTTTCTGGGATTCTATTCGTAATCTAGCCAGCAAAATAAACCCAACATAAACAGGTGATACATCTGAGCTCAGAGCACTACTGCTGCAGGTTACCCAGACGGGAAAATCCAGCTTAGATTGTCCAAATTTAACAAATGACCATTTTAATATAAGGACAATATAGAACAAAGTTTTCCTCGACATTATTACTTCAATCCTGCTACCGCCACTGGAAGCTGATGGGTGTTTCCCCCCCAGCTGTTATTGTTATTCCACTGTCACACATAGAGCAACAGAATGAACTCTCTGCATTTAAGACAGTGGGCTGCCATTGTGCGGCGCCCAGGGAGCAGTGATTTAACACATTGAATTTTACCTTTATACAATTAACTAGTAGAAACACTTTATTTCTATAGAACCTGTTTTCAATTGCTGCCTTGCTAAGATGCATGTCGGTGTGAGAATGTTTGCTCATACTGTTGGAGTTTGGAGCAAATTGCTGGGTAGCTCTGTCCAAACTTCACATTCAAACTAATCACATTAAATAAAGAATCAGCTTCAGGGAGAAATTAGACAGTTTATACTTACAAACATTTTTATTTGCAGTTTTTAAACCACAGACACATTTTCTAAATCTGAGCACTTCCAGTTGATGATAAATGATGTTTGAGGTGTGGTGATTCTGACAAACAAGAGCAGAGACACTGAATGAGGGGAGCATTCGACCGTGTCCCTCGGGGGGGGGGGGGGGGGGGGGCGGGGGGGGGGGGGGGTGCTCCAGGAGTATGGAGTCGGGGGCCCTTTATTAGGGGCCCTCCGTTCTCTGTACAAGTGGAGCAGGAGTCTGGTTCGCATTGCCGGCATTAAGTCAGACCTGTTCCCGGTGCATGTTGGACTCCAACAGGGCTGCCCTCCGTCACCGGTCCTGTTCATAACTTTTATGGACAGGATTTCTAGGCACAGCCAAGGACCGGAGGGGGTCTGGTTTGGGGACCAGCGGATCTCGTCCCTGCTTTTTGCGGATGACGTAGTTCTGCTGGCTCCCTCCTGCCAAGACCTACAGCGTGCGCTGGGGCGGTTCGCAGCCGAGTGTGAAGCGGCCGGGATGAGAATCAGCTCCTCCAAGTCCGAGGCCATGGTTCTCGACCGGAAAAAGGTGGCTTGTCCCCTTCAGGTTGGAGGAGAGTCCCTGCCTCAAGTGGAGGAGTTCAAGTATCTTGGGGTCCTGTTCACGAGTGAGGGAAGAATGGAGCGGGAGATCGATAGACGGATCGGTGCGGCTGCTGCAATAATGCGGACGCTGCACCGGTCTGTGCTGGTGAAGAGAGAGCTGAGTGAAAAGGCAAAGCTCTCGATTTACCGTTCGGTCTACTTTCCTACCCTCACCTATGGTCATGAAATCTGGATCATTACCGAAAGAACGAGATCCCGGATACAAGCGGCTGAAATGAGCTTCCACCGCAGGGTGGCTGGGCTCTCCCTTAGAGATAGGGTGAGGAGCTCGGTCAATCGGGAGAGGCTCAGTGTAGAGCCGCTGCTCCTCCACATCCAGAGGAGTCAGTTGAGGTGGCTCGGACATCTTCTTCGGATGCCTCCTGGACGCCTCCCTCGGGAGGTGTTCCAGGCACGTCCCACTGGGAGGAGGCCCAGGGGACGACCCAGGGCACGCTGGAGAGACTATGTCTCTCGGCTGGCCTGGGAGCGCCTTGGGCTTCCCCCAGCAGAGCTGGAGGAGGTGTCTGCTGAGAGGGAAGTCTGGGAGTCTCTGCTTAGTCTGCTGCCCCCGCCACCCGGTTCCAGATAAAGCGGGAGACAACGAGTACCCTCGAATGTGCCAGAACTTATAATTCTGTGGTGCCGCCAAATAATAAAAACATGGTTCAGGTAGGGAAAGAATAATGGGCTTTACTTATTAAATAATGACGGCCACCATGGCAGTAATTCTACTGCTTTTACTTATTTCATAATAAAAAGACAGGATAGTGAAAAGCTGGATAGGAGTTTTCTCTTTCAAAGCTTTCTGCTCCTGTTCAAGCATCATTGCTCTTTGCTGCTTTTTGCAAAGAGCGATAATTTTCTCCAGGCAGAGATCAAGATCCTAAGACCTCCCTGCAGGAGAGACACCCTGGAAACTTTTGCCACAAAGTCTCCCTCATGTCCCAACAGGAATCATTATCCACAGATCTACTGAACCCTGACTTGTTAACACAGACGGGACAAACGGCAGGAAGAACAGCTATTATGCTGCCGTCCACAGGAGGCAGAGCTCTAAACTTAAAGATCTACAAGTAAAAAAAAAAATCACTTGTAAGTTAAACAAGCCAAGGCAGGAGGTCTGCAGGAAAACTGAGCTGATGTAGAATAATAATTCAAATATCCTCTGAGGGGAAGTATTTAAGCCTCTCGTGGGAAGCAAAGATAAAGACTTTATTTTTATTTTTTTACTGTGACTGACAGAGCATATGTTCCAGTGCTGCAGGCAGCGCAGCCAATATTACGCAACACAGATTACCTCATGCCACTCAGGGTGAAGCAGAATTTTAAGAGACGCAGTGCTGTGGATGTTTAACAGGGATCACTGGTGACTTTTTGGCGTGGTCACCATGGCAACAGGTGCTGGCTTTGGTCCAAGCCCTTCTGGGAAGAGTGTGCTTCACATTGGGAGGCGGAGAAGGTCCATCACCTGTAGCCCAGCTAGATTATCTGCTCAGCTCCATTTTCCCTTGTTTGTTTAATCCAGAGTTTATGAAGTAGAGCTCAATCAGACCACTAAAGCTTAACTGCATGATGCACTGATGCAGCGTCTTACTTGGTTGGACGTCCCTACAATCATCAAACTTTGAAACTGATGAGCACGTTAAAATATAGCTATAAAGGTACATGTAACATGAACTGCATACTGTAAAAACTACTGAGATGATTCATGGCACTCTGTGCTGTTACTATGCCAACAAGACTAATTTTCCAAGTCAAGCCTTGGATCCCTAAAATACTCCGACACATACGCGTAACTAACTCGTGACATTTCCAGACTTATGCTACGATCGGACAGCAGAGTTTGGTGGAGTTTTTCCATTCAAAGTCAATGGTTGACGCATCAAGGTGCAGCTAAAGGTCCTGCAGCATCTAGAGCAGCAGGAGCAGCGGCGCCTCATGAGCTTCTGAGCATCTGAGGCGCTTCAGACGCAGCTGCTGCTGGAGTTGGAAACATTGACCTTTAGCTGCTGGATGCGCAGCATCAACCAATGAGAGAAGCTGATCTGGGAGCTGGCAGGGAGTCAGACGCAGCACTGCTGATGCAGAGCGCTATGATCACTCCTCTGAAACAGTTTATTAACGCCTAAATTAACTTCAAATGTAGAAACCTGCCGGCAGAATATGTTGGCTTTTATTATCCTGCTGCCTGCAGTTTGTAGCACAGACCTGAAAAACGCTAACATCTACTTCCAGCCGCCACCAACAGGAGGGGAAACCCCTGGAGAGGCGAGCGGGCCTGAGGCAGCTGCTGCTGGGGATTCCCAGTGACAGCGCAGCGCCGGTATGTGGGGGTCTGAGCGGCTCCCACAGAGAAATAATCTTTGAAGGCAGGATGGTAATCTGGATGAACTGACCGCACAGACCATGTTTTCAGGAGGACTTTCTCACTTCAACATAGACTACTTTCTACCCGCTGATCACAGCTAATATAGCTGCCATTGTTCCAGGCAGAGAAAGGATAGAGTAGCTCCGCCCACCACGCATCAGACCCAGTTTACCACCGAGCAGCCAGAGCAGCAAAGATGCTTCAGCCGCGCGTCAGAACTAAACTGGTACAAGCATCAATAATGAAGCATCAGAAATGATGCAGCAGCGTGTTTCTGCTGCTCCTGCTGCGCGCGCTGTGAACGTAGCGTGATCATAAAAGAAACCAATAGTCTTAAAGCTGTGGGGCCAAACCAAATTTGATTAACTTTCTGCAGCCTTTAACATTAAATTTGTTCAATTATTAGTATTTGGATTGAGGTGTTTGGCTCGTCAGCGTCTCTATTCTAATGTTAAAGCACTAAATGATCCACTTCCAGCTTCCCTGGTTTCTCTGCGTGAGCAGAGCTCCTGATGCTCATTGTGGGCGGCTGACTTCCACTGGAGGGACAGAGGGCAGATGTGGCTTATATAAGGATCAGAAAATGACTTCTCTCAGAGGCCCTAATCCTTTAAGCATCACTCCACACGTCTCCCCATGGTCCCAACGCTCTGCCATCCAGCGCTGAACCAAAGGCCTGAGGCAGACTTCTACTTCCACCCGCACCGCAGCGACTGAACCAACGGACGGACGCCATAACAACCATTCTTCCATTTGGGGACAAGCAGATAATAACTGAACAATCTAATATGGGAGCTTAATTTGAAACATCTGTAAACGGCTCTGGTTCATCAACTTCTGGAAAACATTTTATAACAATAAAAAAATAAAACCATGAACAGCATCCAACAATAGGTTTAGACTGACACTGATGAGTCGGCCTAAATGAAACAAAAACAGAAACTCTTCTTAAAGTAAAATAAAATGTTGGTAAATCTTTTTTTACAGCTTATCAGACAACTATAGATCTATATATCAATAATACTTTAAAAGCTTTCAATGCATAACTACAACAAATTAAATACAATCAGCCTTAATTTGCTAAAATTAAAATACATTTCTTATTAAGTTATATTGGTATTTTATTCATTTTGGTATTTTATAAAGATATTAAATCAGCAATAATACACATATTAATATTGGTGTATATCACTGTATAACGTTTAGATAGTGACCTATCAGTAGTTTTATCAATACCACCTTAACCTGGATACTTTCACTAAAAGAGATTTGAACAGTTTCAGCACTTTTTCACTACTTTATTACAGAACATTTGATTCTCTCCTCAAACTCAATGCAAAGTGTTTAAAAAGAGCAAAACAGATTCCAGCCTGATCAATTCTGACATTGATGCCAGCTGCTGTTTCTGGAAGCCGCTCTATTAGAGCAAAAAATGCATCCTGAGACGACAAACATCTGCTCAGGTTGGCATGATGGCTGCAGCCGTTCTGCACAGAATGACGACATAAAGACTTAATGACGATAAAACCTTTTTCCCTAAACCGTCTCCATCTACATAAACACCATCAGACTGCAGTAAAAGCTGCTTTTACTCTTTATTTAGAAAAACATGAAACATTTAAATCTAAAGTTGTTTTATTGGTTTAACGCTACGTTGCTCATGGTAGATCAGCAATATTCACATGCGGACTATTTCATTCCAAACACCTTTGTGGCACTGAAACATTTTATCCATAAAGATCAGCTGAATATAAATATTATTATTTCTTAGATCATGATAAACCCACTGCCATCACCTGATCAACACAATGAGTGAGCTGATTGTGGGAAATGAGGGAATCTGGGTCCTGCTTAGATGCTCCCATTACCATTTCTTTACTGTTACCATGGTTACCTTCAGATAAAAGGAATAACCATAATCACGTCATCATCAAAATTCAGAAAACAGCCTCTTAAAAGAGCCGTTAATGGGATTCAGAGTTTCAAGCAGAAGAAACAAACTTTAGGATTTCCAGTAAGAACAAGTATTGGCACCCTTCAAAAATGATGTCATTCAATAATGTTGCCATCACTGCGAGAACACGGCAGAGGATGCATATTGGGACTGAGCAATGTTGGTCTCTGGCTTCAGATGGACAATCTGATGCTAATAGTGCTAAATGCAGGAGATGTAGCCGTAGATCAGAGGCTGTCAGAAACCACATTCTTCAGCATTGAGAAAACTCTTTACTCAGCCAGACTCCTCCCACTGCGGTCTGCAGCTTTCTTCAAAGGTTTTTTAGTGAGCGTAATCTCTAACACATTTTGAACAGTGGATCCATTTAAAGTCTTTCTTAGCCAGACATGCTTTACTTATTCAACCAGCTTCTGGTTCCATAATGCTGTTGTGCAAACCATGGTGTTCATGTCAAGCTTGGAAAATGGACCAATCGGTTACTCTCATAGTTTGATTTTATGTCAGTAAATACTCAGATGGAATACAGGAAAGTACTTATAAAAGTACTGCATTAAGTAAACATCCCCAGCCATGTTGATCTCAAGACTAAGATACCCTGATACGATGAATTTTGCTTGATATCTGAAGTGGTGGGCTGCCTCCACATTTTGCACTAAAGATCACCATGATAAAGCTATAGTGGAGGATTTTCACAATTATTTAAAAGACCCGCCCTCTACACTTTAAAAAAAATTGCACATGCACAACCCTGTACCCGCTCCAGAGAGGGAACGCCTGGTAAAAGAAAAGCCAGAGCGTTTAAAAGTTGCTGTTAGCATACAAGCTAACTTTCCAAAGAAGATTTGCACCATTTTCGACTCACTACCGGTACGAGGAAATGGAGACAAACACAAAAGACGGCCTTAAGTAAACGCATCACCAGAATGATTGGCAGTTAGGAGGACCACTGATTGAGATGATCCACCCGGAAATAAAACATCCTCCATTCTAGCTTTAAAGAGTTGAACTAAAATGTGCCTGAAGACAAACTCTGTTAACCGATCCAAGAACAACCTGTTAGCACGACTTTATAGTGGCTTTAAAAGAAAACACAGAAATGTGACATTTTTGACTGGTGGTGAAATCGTTTCCAGAGGCGTATTGAGAGCCTGTGATTTGGGTTCACAACCAGCAGGCCTTTAAGCAGAAGCAACAAAGATCGGATCAACGTGACTAGAAGACCAGATGTGTTACCCGTTACCAAGACGAAGTTCAGACGTAAACATCTAACATGTCAGAGTTATTGAGGCCAGTAAGAAGAATCTGCTGGGAAACATGGACTCTTTCCATTAATTGGGTTGTAGTTAGGATTTTTCTTCATTCCTTTTTCTACTCTGGTAGCAGACGGCTGAAGTCCCAATGATTTTTTAAAGCTAAAATTCACCATGAAATAAATAAAGTCAAAACTGATTGTTCTAAATTATTGTCCATCTCAGCTGTAAAAGATGCAGCAGAGCAGAATGATTGTTCCTTTGGTAAAACGGTTCATCTGCCGCGGACACTTCTTCCCTTTCCCATGATGCTCAGTTGATTTACCTGCTTCCCTGTCGTTTGGCTAATCCACTGATCTTTACTGCTGTGGAGCCAGCAGGAAATCTACCGTTTCCTCACACGTTCACATAAAGAGCTTTTATCTCACATGTGCCTGCAGAGGAGATAGCATCTGAAGCTGCACTCAAAGAAAAAACACAAAATAAAGACTCCAGTTTCTCATCAAAAGCAGATCGCTGAAGGAAAAGAAGAAATTAACTGTCCAGAAAATAGAACTGGTGAATTTAGAGGAAAGTTGAGTTATCACAGGTCAGGGGGTCAAGTACCAGAAGAAACTATCACTTATATCTTTATATGATAAAGAGAAGGCAGAGTGAGTTTATCAGAGGGTTTCAGTCAGCAGAGCAGCAGCCATGAAGGCGACAGCAGAGAAGAGGTAGGCCTGTAATTCCTGCTTCATTCTGATTCCTCCAACCAGCAAATTAAGACGCTAAACACTGGAGCTGCAGCTCAATACAACAGGAAAAACTGAAATGATGCTGAATCATAATTACAGATCAATTTACAGAAACTAATAAATAGAAGGAAAAGCAGCAGATACTTTTTTCTTTGCCAACTTTAACGTTCTATTGGTTGTTGAAGTAATCATTAAATTACTTTTTTTATTAAATGGAGAAAAGACAACCAAATTATAGTTTTTGTTCAGAAACGTCTGCATCTTGTTTTCAACCTGTGGTTAAATTAAAGTAATGTAGGAAGCTGTTTATTATTTATCATGTGACTACTTTAGATCAGCCTAAACATTTGAAAAGATGTTTATTTTTTGATCTGCCTATAAAACAAATTCAGCTTAATCTTTAAAGCATTAATTAACCTTATGATTAAATAAAGTCTGTTTTGTTCTCTGAACTTTAACTCAGAAATAAAAACAGTTGGCCTTGATGAGCATCCTGTAAATCTGCTCCACGGCGCCCCCAGCAGGTCAAGCTTCTGGACTTTTTCTTAGAATCACTGATCAATCAGAAAGCAGAAGTTTGGGAGCTGATTTTCTTTCTTCCTGGTCTGATTTAACAAACACTCCTGGATGGATTAAAACCCGTGTTTCAGCGCCTGCCTGGACTCAAAGCGGATCCAGTGATCCTGGGAATATCTTAACGATCAAATAAAAGGCGTGTGGCTGTAATTAAAAGCCAGACTCCTGGCTGGGTGTCCTGGGGATGCTGCACCTGTCCTTCCTTTGGCTGCTCTCACTGCTGTGGGCCAGCAGATCCCTGACAGGCATACAGAGCAGTTTCTGCACATGCTCAGCCGGAGCGGCAGCCAGAAAGCAGTCACTGTGCACCTTATATGGGAACATGGGGAGGAAAGGCTCTCCAACAAAGTAACAAACGCCTCTTTTACCCGCTCTAGCTGCCCGCTCCTCCTCAGCCGCTCTCTTCCTTCCTTTATTCAGTGGCTCCAAGTGAGAAAACTCAACCTCTCCAGTCTGCAGAAAGGAACTTGACTCGTCTTTGCAAACGACTTTCAGCCGTCAGCCTCCCGGGTTTCCAGAGGATTTACACGTTACAGATCAAATCTGCTATTCTAGGCTAGCAGCAGCTCAGGTGCCGACATTAGGAGGGTTTACCTGCTCACACATTCCTGCAGCCGCTCTGATTATGAACACTTTAAATATTCTGAGAGAATGAAATGTTTCCTTTCAGTATTTAGAAGTTCAACCTGCAAAGAATAGAATTATTCATCAGTTCTCTCTAATCCCAACAATTAAATGATATGATGCTCTGCTTTACTCCCTGATAAAACACACCTAGAGATTAGCCCATGACAGAGCAATGATTTGGTCAGAGATGCACATAAGCATGCAATGAGAAGGCTGTGCAGTGATCTGAGGGCCCCCTGCAGGGGCCCCTGGGGCCCCCACACACCTGAATGGGAATGTTTCACAATGATTAAGGGACGGATGTGAGCGTCTTCAGCTTCTGGCTGGCTGTTATAAAGAGTCCATCTGTGCTGGGGGAGAATATTGAGAAAGAGCAGCTTAGCAGAGAGCAGACAATGGTGCAACGACTCCAACTATTACCACTAAAGGTGCAGCTTTAAGCTCCTCTGGAGACTGGGTTAGACTGGGAAGACTGGGGAGACTGGGAAATACGTTTCAACACTAACTGGGAAATACGTTTCAACACTAACTGGGAAATACGTTTCAACACTAACTGGGAAATACGTTTCAACACTAACTGGGAAATACGTTTCAACACTAACTGGGAAATACGTTTCAACACTAACTGGGAAATACGTTTCAACACTAACTGGGAAATACGTTTCAACACTAACTGGGAAATACGTTTCAACACTAACTGGGAAATACGTTTCAACACTAACTGGGAAATACGTTTCATCACTAACTGGGAAATACGTTTCATCACTAACTGGGAAATACGTTTCAACACTAACTGGGAAATACGTTTCAACACTAACTGGGAAATACGTTTCATCACTAACTGGGAAATACGTTTCAACACTAACTGGGAAATACGTTTCAACACTAACTGGGAAATACGTTTCAACACTAACTGGGAAATACGTTTCAACACTAACTGGGAAATACGTTTCAACACTAACTGGGAAATACGTTTCAACACTAACTGGGAAATACGTTTCAACACTAACTGGGAAATACGTTTCAACACTAACTGGGAAATACGTTTCAACACTAACTGGGAAATACGTTTCAACACTAACTGGGAAATACGTTTCAACACTAACTGGGAAATACGTTTCAACACTAACTGGGAAATACGTTTCAACACTAACTGGGAAATACGTTTCAACACTAACTGGGAAATACGTTTCAACACTAACTGGGAAATACGTTTCAACACTAACTGGGAAATACGTTTCAACACTAACTGGGAAATACGTTTCAACACTAACTGGGAAATACGTTTCAACACTAACTGGGAAATACGTTTCAACACTAACTGGGAAATACGTTTCAACACTAACTGGGAAATACGTTTCAACACTAACTGGGAAATACGTTTCAACACTAACTGGGAAATACGTTTCAACACTAACTGGGAAATACGTTTCAACACTAACTGGGAAATACGTTTCAACACTAACTGGGAAATACGTTTCAACACTAACTGGGAAATACGTTTCAACACTAACTGGGAAATACGTTTCAACACTAACTGGGAAATACGTTTCATCACTAACTGGGAAATACGTTTCAACACTAACTGGGAAATACGTTTCAACACTAACTGGGAAATACAGGTGCTGGTCATAAAATTAGAATATCATGAAAAAGTAGATTGATTTCAGTAATTCCATTTAAAAAGTGAAACTTGTATATTATATTCATACATTACATACAAACTCATATATTTCAGATGTTTATTTTGTTTAATTTTGATGATTACAAATGACAACAAATGAAAATCTCAAATTCATCATATCAGAAAATTAGAATATTACTGAAGACCAATAAAAACAAAGGATTTATAGAAATGTTGGCCAACTGAAAAGTATGAACATGAAAAGTATGAGCATGTACAGCACTCAGTATTTAGTTGGGCCTCCTTTGGCCTGTATTACTGCAGCAATGCGGCGTGGCATGGAGTCGATCAGTCTGTGGCACTGCTCAGGTGTTATGATAGCCCAGGTTGCTCTAATAGTGGCTTTTAGCTCTTCTGAATTGTTGGGTCTGGTGTATTGCATCTTCTTCTTCACAATACCCCATAGATTTTCTATGGGGTTAAGGTCAGGAGAGTTTGCTGGCCAATTAAGAACAGGGATACCATGGTCCTTCAACCAGGTACTGGTAGCTTTGGCACTGTGTGCAGGTGCCAAGTCCTGTTGGAAAATGAAATCTGCATCTCCAAAAAGTTGGTCAGCTGCAGGAAGCATGAAGTGCTCTAAAACTTCCTGGTATGTGGCTGCGTTGACCCTGGACCTCAGAAAACACAATGGACCAACACCAGCAGATGACATGGCACCCCAAACCATCACTGACTGTGGAAACTTTACACTGGACTTCAAGCAACGTGGATGAAGTGCCTCTCTTCTTTTCCTCCAGACTCTGGGACCTTGATTTCCAAAGGAAATGCAAAATTTACTTTCATCAGAGAACATGACTTTGGACCACTCACCAGCAGTCCAGTCCTGTTTCTCTTTAGACGCTTCTGACGCTGTCTGTGGTTCAAGAGTGGCTTGACACAAGGAATGCGACAGCAGAAACCCATGTCTTTCATACGTCTGTGTGTGGTGGTTCTTGAAGCACTCACTCCAGCTGCAGTCCACTCTTTGTGAATCTCCCCCACATTTTTGAAGGGGTTTTGTTTCACAATCCTCTCCAGGGTGCGGTTATCTCTCTTGCTTGTACACTTTTTTCGACCACATCTTTTCCTTCCCTTCGCCTCTCTATTAATGTGCTTGGACACTGAGCTCTGTGAACAGCCAGCCTCTTTAGCGATGACCTTTTGTGTCTTGCCCTCCTTGTGCAAGGTGTCGATGGTCGTCTTTTGGACAACTGTCAAGTCAGCAGTCTTCCCCATGATTGTGTAGCCTATAGAACTAGACTGAAAGACCATTTAAAGGCTTTTGCAGGTGGTTTGAGTTAATTAGCTGATTAGAGTGTGGCACCAGGGGCCATCAATTTTGAACCTTTTCACAATATTCTAATTTTCTGATATGATGAATTTGAGATTTTCATTTGTTGTCATTTGTAATCATCAAAATTAAACAAAATAAACATCTGAAATATATGAGTTTGTATGTAATGTATGAATATAATATACAAGTTTCACTTTTTAAATGGAATTACTGAAATCAATCTACTTTTTCATGATATTCTAATTTTATGACCAGCACCTGTACGTTTCAACACTAACTGGGAAATACGTTTCAACACTAACTGGGAAATACGTTTCAACACTAACTGGGAAATACGTTTCAACACTAACTGGGAAATACGTTTCAACACTAACTGGGAAATACGTTTCAACACTAACTGGGAAATACGTTTCAACACTAACTGGAAATACGTTTCAACACTAACTGGGAAATACGTTTCAACACTAACTGGGAAATACGTTTCAACACTAACTGGGAAATACGTTTCAACACTAACTAGGAAATAAAGTTTCATCACTAACTGGGAAATACGTTTCAAAAACTAACTGGGAAATAACGTTCAACACTAACTGGGAAATACGTTTCAACACTAACTGGGAAATACGTTTCAACACTAACTGGGAAATACGTTTCAACACTAACTGGGGAAAAACGTTTCAACACTAACTGGGAAATACCCTTTCCCAAAACTAACTGGAAATACGTTTCAACACTAACTGGAAATACGTTTCAACACTAACTGGGAAATACTTTCTCACTAACTGGGGAAAAACTTTTTAACACAAAATGGGAAAAACGTTTCATCACTAACTGGGAATACGTTTTAACAAAATAAAACT
>NW_024038252.1:0-56058 GCF_016077235.1 Cyprinodon tularosa
GGACGTTTGCCTTTAAGCATTAACCAGGCATTGATTTCTATTTCACCTGCCTTTGATGTAAACAATTTCAGGCGCTGTCTTGAAAGACTCTTCTAAGCACTAAATGTGCTGGGCTTTGTAGAAAAAAACTGGCTTTTCCATGTGGTGGCTTGTATTGAATGTCTACTCAACTTGAAAATATTTGACCAACTTGACAGAAGCATATATCAGATACTGTAACAACATTTACACTGAAACCTTAACTTTTTAGGAAAAGTGTCACTTTTCCCAAGAAAAGTTTCACTATCCTGGAAAAAGCTGGTGGCTGGAAAAATAAAGTTCAGAACTTTCTAACTTTGACTCAATAATTAGCCTGGGGAAGTTTATTAGTCGCCGCCTTGTAATGAAGCGTTGTCCTCGTCTTTGTGCCGCAATCGGTCGGCGAATTCTTGCAATGGCTGTCCTCGTCTCTGTGGCGCAATCGGTCAGCGCATTCGGCTGTTAACTGAAAGGTTGGTGGTTCAAGCCCACCCAGGGACGTTTGCCTTTAATGTTTAACCAGGCATTGATTTCTATTTCACTTGCCTTTGATGTAAACAATTTCAGGTGCTGTCTTGAAAAACTCTTCTAAGCACTAAATGTGCTGAGATTTGAAGAAAAACCTGGCCTTTCCATGTGGTGGCTTGTATTAAATGTCTACTCAACTTGAAAATATTTGACCAACTTGACATAAACATATATTAGATACTGTAACAACATTTACACTGAAACCTTGGTTTTTAAGGAAAAGTGTAACTTTTCCCAATAAAAGTGTCACTATCCTGGAAAAAGCTGACGGCTGGACAAAATAAACTTCAGAACTTTCTAACTTTGACTCAATAATTAGTCTAGGGAAGTTTATTAGTCGCCGCCTTGTAATGAAGCGTTGTCCTCGTCTTTGTGCCGCAATCGGTCGGCGAATTCTTGCAATGGCTGTCCTCGTATCTGTGGCGCAATCGGTCAGCGCATTCGGCTGTTAACTGAAAGGTTGGTGGTTCAAGCCCACCCAGGGACGTTTGCCTTTAAGCATTAACCAGGCATTGATTTCTATTTCAGCTGCCTTTGATGTAAACAATTTCAGGTGCTGTCTTGAAAGACTCTTCTAAGCACTAAGGCTACGTTCACACTGCAGCCTGAAGTGACCCAATTCCGATTTTTTTGCCCATATGTGACCTGTATCTGATCTTTTTATGACAGTCTGAACGACACAGATCGGATTTTTTCAAATGCGACCCAGGCCACTTGGATATGTGGTCCTGAATCCGATACGTATCTGATCTTTTCAAATGCGACCTGTGTCTGTACGGCCAGGTCGCATTCATCCGACCTACACGTCATTGATACTTGACAAATGTTACTAAATGTTGCTAATCTGCGTCCTACTAAGCGGAGGCGGGAAAAACTAACAACCATGGCGGAAGATAACACAGAGAGCAGTCAATAGAGAGCTCAGTGAGAGCTCTGTACGGACGTTGCTATTACTGCCCCACAAAACGCCATTGCAAGAAATCTGGCTCTCTTTCTTTTTGATCTTCTTAAAAAGATTTCGTTCGTAATGTGCCTGCTCCTGTTGGAGAAGAACTTAAAGAACGCAATATACGCTGCGGTATTACGAGTCATGTTTACTTCCGCAAACACTGAGGACGCTTGCTACATGTGACGTCATCGCGTCCTCGAGTGCGCATGCGGGACACTTCGGTTGAACGCTTTCAGTTCACACAGTAGATCACATACAAGTCGCATATACTTGGAAGTGTGAACGGACATGCAAAAAAATCCGATTTCACAAAAAAATCGGAATTGAGCATTAAGGCCTGCAGTGTGAACGTAGCCTCTATGTGCTGGGCTTTGTAGAAAAAAACTGGCTTTTCCATGTGGTGGCTTGTATTGAATGTCTACTCAACTTGAAAATATTTGACCAACTTGACATAAGCATATATCAGATACTGTAACAACATTTACACTGAAACCTTAATTTTTTAGGAAAAGTGTCACTTTTCCCAAGAAAAGTGTCACTATCCTGGAAAAAGCTGGTGGCTGGAAAAATAAAGTTCAGAACTTTCTAACTTTGACTCAATAATTAGCCTGGGGAAGTTTATTAGTCGCCGCCTTGTAATGAAGCGTTGTCCTCGTCTTTGTGCCGCAATCGGTCGGCGAATTCTTGCAATGGCTGTCCTCGTCTCTGTGGCGCAATCGGTCAGCGCATTCGGCTGTTAACTGAAAGGTTGGTGGTTCAAGCCCACCCAGGGACGTTTGCCTTTAATGTTTAACCAGGCATTGATTTCTATTTCACTTGCCTTTGATGTAAACAATTTCAGGTGCTGTCTTGAAAGACTCTTCTAAGGACTAAATGCGCTGAGATTTGTAGAAAAACCTGGCCTTTCCATGTGGTGGCTTGTATTAAATGTCTACTCAACTGTAAAATATTTGACCAACTTGACAGAAGCATATATCAGATACTGTAACAACATTTACACTGAAACCTTAATTTTTTAGGAAAAGTGTCACTTTTCCCAAGAAAAGTGTCACTATCCTGGAAAAAGCTGGTGGCTGGAAAAATAAAGTTCAGAACTTTCTAACTTTGACTCAATAATTAGCCTAGGGAAGTTTATTAGTCGCCGCCTTGTAATGAAGCACTGTCCTCGTCTTTGTGCCGCAATCGGTCGGCGAATTCTTGCAATGGCTGTCCTCGTCTCTGTGGCGCAATCGGTCAGCGCATTCGGCTGTTAACTGAAAGGTTGGTGGTTCAAGCCCACCCAGGGACGTTTGCCTTTAAGCATTAACCAGGCATTGATTTCTATTTCAGCTGCCTTTGATGTAAACAATTTCAGGTGCTGTCTTGAAAGACTCTTCTAAGCACTAAATGTGCTGGGCTTTGTAGAAAAACCTGGCTTTTCCATGTGGTGGCTTGTATTGAATGTCTACTCAACTTGAAAATATTTGACCAACTTGACAGAAGCATATATCAGATACTGTAACAACATTTACACTGAAACCTTAATTTTTTAGGAAAAGTGTCACTTTTCCCAAGAAAAGTGTCACTATCCTGGAAAAAGCTGGTGGCTGGAAAAATAAAGTTCAGAACTTTCTAACTTTGACTCAATAATTAGCCTGGGGAAGTTTATTAGTCGCCGCCTTGTAATGAAGCGTTGTCCTCGTCTTTGTGCCGCAATCGGTCGGCGAATTCTTGCAATGGCTGTCCTCGTCTCTGTGGCGCAATCGGTCAGCGCATTCGGCTGTTAACTGAAAGGTTGGTGGTTCAAGCCCACCCAGGGACGTTTGCCTTTAATGTTTAACCAGGCATTGATTTCTATTTCACTTGCCTTTGATGTAAACAATTTCAGGTGCTGTCTTGAAAGACTCTTCTAAGCACTAAATGCGCTGAGATTTGTAGAAAAACCTGGCCTTTCCATGTGGTGGCTTGTATTAAATGTCTACTCAACTGTAAAATATTTGACCAACTTGACAGAAGCATATATCAGATACTGTAACAACATTTACACTGAAACCTTAATTTTTTAGGAAAAGTGTCACTTTTCCCAAGAAAAGTGTCACTATCCTGGAAAAAGCTGGTGGCTGGAAAAATAAAGTTCAGAACTTTCTAACTTTGACTCAATAATTAGCCTGGGGAAGTTTATTAGTCGCCGCCTTGTAATGAAGCGTTGTCCTCGTCTTTGTGCCGCAATCGGTCGGCGAATTCTTGCAATGGCTGTCCTCGTCTCTGTGGCGCAATCGGTCAGCGCATTCGGCTGTTAACTGAAAGGTTGGTGGTTCAAGCCCACCCAGGGACGTTTGCCTTTAATGATTAACCAGGCATTGATTTCTATTTCACCTGCCTTTGATGTAAACAATTTCAGGTGCTGTCTTTTAACCCCCAGATTCCACATACTCCATGAGCGCTCCGCAGATTTCTCATCTACCACAAACTATTTATTTTATACCGAGGGACTTAAAGTTTAATCAAATCCATTCAAAATAAACTTCTTATTACAGGAATGAATGAAGAGATGCTGAGTTTGGGAGTAGAGAACAAACAAAGTTCAATAAAAAAAAAAGCAGTTTTGAATTATCCTAGTTATCCCTGTTACAAAAATGTACAAAAAAATAAATAAATAAATAATATTTGGGCAGAAACTGAACATATCCTGGATGATGGTGGGATTTTAATGTGCCATATTAAATTAAGCGCTCACAGGGTTCATACAGTCATGAGTGACTCTAATTGAATGTTATTTTAATGCTAATAGAAAGGATTTTATTGCCATCAACAAGTACCATGTATACAATTTATTAGTGTACATGAAATATGAAGGAGCTGTAAGCACAGTTCCATGACTCTTGTATGTATATATACAGAATATTCTATATATATATATATATATTCTCTAGCTTCTCGAGCTTCCTTTCCGAACATACGGCTTTATGATGAGTTCCACACCAATTAATAGCGATATAATATATCTGACAAAAATGTTTTTATAAACATTTTTTATTGAAGAATTATAAATGCCACAATAAACGCATTTAATTAATTTTAGTGCAAATTAAGGCATTGATTTAAAAAAAAAAATCGGCTGTTAACTGAAAGCTTGGTGGTTTAAGCCCACCCAGGGACATTTGCCTTTAAGGATTAACCAGGCATTGTTGTCCAACGACTTCACCTTCCTTTGATGTAATCAATATAAGGTACTGTCTTGTAAGACTCTAGTCAGCACTAAAAGTGCTGACCTTACTAGGAAAACCTGGCTTTTCCATTTGGTGGCTTAGACTTGATGTCTGTCATGATGGGTTTCAGAAAAGCCCAGTATGCAGAACACCACAGAAACGGATGAAAAGTTTAATAAGTTTTATTGATCACAAGCACATGGAATAAACACAGGAACTGGTTCAGGCCTGGGGGCTGGTTCACTGGAGTCTGTGTGGATGACAGTTCAGTTAGTTTGGAAGCAGTTGAGTTTGGGTTTTGAGAGTTTCAGGTTTATACCTTGAGAAGTCCGGGTTTGGCTTCGAGAGAGGAACTGTTGGGTCTAGAGACTGTTTAGTTCAGTAGAGTCCAATAACCGCTTCAGCGTCTTACTTCTAACGTGAGGGCAGACCTTGGCTTTGGGTTTCCAGCTCTTAGTCCAGAGCTGCATGGGAATCCAGAGAAGAGTCTTCAGGTTTGGCTCAGAGGGCAGGCTCGGCAGGTTAAGCTCATCCAGAGCTCACAAGGGAAAAACTGGATTCCAAACTGGATTTAACACTGCGGCGTTGAGGCAAGGTCTGAAGGCAGGTTATATACTGTGGGTCCTCTAATGATGAGATGCGCCTCAGGTGTGTCGAAGGCTCAGCTCAGGAGGATCCATGGCGGACTCTGCTGGAGAAAGGTGGAACTACTCCAGATCCCAACAATGTCTACTCAACTTGAAAATATTTGACCAGCTTGACAGAAGCATATATCGGATACTGTAACATCATTTACACTGAAACTCACTTTTTTAAGGAAAAGTTTCACTTTCCAAGTAAAATTGTCACTATCATGGAATAAGCTGAAGGCTGGAATAAAATTCAGAACTTTCTAACTTTGACTCATTAATTAGCCTAGGGAAGTTTGTGACACGCCATCTTGTAATAAAGCATCCTAGATTTTTTTAAGGAAAAGTTTCACTTTTCTAAAGGAAAGTGTCACTGTTTCCTGACTGATTCCTTCCCTTCCAGACGGCCAGAGGTGTGCAGAAGATTGGGTCATACGTCTTATGAAAATAAAGCAGGAATCTTCCTTTGGATTTCTGTGGATTTGATGATTGAATGTGTAAATTAATTTAGTAACATGGCATGGATCTTTCTGGGATTTGGTTTTATCATATTTTCACCATTATTAACTGTAAGATGCCGTTTGATAGTGTGTATATACAGTTGACTGGTTTTATTTCAGACTGAGATAATGTGAACTAAAGGTCGAGCACCTTGGATTCTAGTAATTTTTATCTTTCTCAGTTGTTTCTGGTTAAGAATAAACACAATTTAGAATAATCAAACCCTTAGTTATACCACAACAAACCTTTTACTTGCTCATTTCTTTTTGGCTTGATAACCATGTTTCCCTTGCTGATGTTCTGGTCCTCCACTGAAAAAAAGAACAATTCCTTTTAGGCTAGAACCTCACCCAACAAAGAATAGATTTTTTTGAGCATGAACCTAGGTAATTAACACTAAGAAAGATTTTAACCTTTATGTTTATATGATTTGACTGAATTGACTCTGCCAGGATATGACATATTTTGTGAGTTGGTGTTATATGAATAACCTGAAATGATTTAGGTAATTTGAACTAACTAAAATAGTAACTAAGGAAAGTTATTTGATTCTGATAACAAGTAAGATTGGTTTGTTAATGGACAGGGATTTTTTCAGTGTAACTGATATTAGCAGGAAGATGACTTTTTTTTTGGGGGGTTGATATAAAAATCATATTTCTATCACAGATAGATCAAAGAATCTGGATACATATATAAATCAGAAAGTGTTTTCATAACTAGTTAATAAGTGATCCGGTGCATTTATGTGTCTGAGGGTGATCTTGTACTTATAGCAGAGATATAAAATATTTTTTGTATTCTATTAGTTGAGTGAAGACTATAAAGTGAGGGCCCTTTATTAGGTTAAAGGTGGGGTTTAATACATATAAATGGAAGCACATAGAAATCAATTAAAAACATCAGCAAGTCCATAAAATGCACATATGTGTCTAAATATATAAACATTTAAAAAGAGATTCTACCAAGGGGTCATCAGCAGCTTTCTAAAAACAGCTTTATTTCACACTCAATTACATCACTTCCACTTGATGCATGATTTGAAATATTCTCTCTTGGACTTTGTGAAAACTCTTTATTTATTATTAGGCCATATCCTTTAGTATTGCCATATAAATGTAACACTTGGAGTTTTTTTTTGCATAGAACTGCATTTGTTTGTGTTTTCAAATGATGTCATGACATATCAAATATTATCAGTCAATATAGTTTTACTATAATGGATTAGTCATTTAAGAATTGTTAGAACTATAATTTATGGAATATTGATAGGCTATTGTTGTCGGAAATTTTTTATTTCTCTTCTATTATATATTAATTTATCCTATTTACTCACTATAAAAGTTTTCACTCAGTCTGTGTGTCTCTCAAGGCCACACAATTCTCTACAGGATAGTGTTTGTAGACCAGACATAGCTTCCTCCCATAACCAACCAGATTCTTTCTCAAGGTTTATTCATAACATGTTACTGTTTAACCAAAGTGTCTGTAATTTGTAACTACTTTTGCATTGTTGTAAGTAAGGGGGTAGGAATACTGGTCTAGCAGAACAGGGCAGAATGCTGTGCCATTAGGGCTGTATGATGAACTGTTCTCTCTTTGCAAAGATATTATTAAATGTGCCGACTGAGTGAAATCCATCGATCTCCGTTTATTTAACCAGGATGAATAGTTGAATACTTTTTTCCCACGACAATTTGGAGTTGTCAATGCAGGATTCTCTTTGACAGATTTTTTCTGAGGACAGCGATTGTCAGAAGTGTCAGGTACCACCTGGAGGAAGCAGTCTTCCAGCCTCAATACCCCGTTAGAAGGTTAAGGGAGTGAGGACTTCAGGCATCAAGGTCCCTGGAGGTCAACAGGAGGATCAAAACAAACAAATTTTTTTGAGACGTTGAGATGAATCTTTTGTTGGCGCAGTTTAAATTAAATTTCAAAAACTAACTTACAAAACAACAGGTTGTTAACAGAATTAAAAATTACTAGAAATCAAATACTGGAAAATTTGCTCAAACAAAGTCCTCTTCTTTTCCATAAAAATAATCAGATAAATAATTGTAATCTAGCAAAAAAAAAAAACTAAATTAAAGATTAATAGGTTAATAATTTGAATGCACTAAAATTAAAACTATGCAGCACCATGGTTGTGGCACAATATTCAAAACTCCCTGCAATTACGGACTCTTATTCCGCTACAGCATTTTAAATCACTATTGAAAACCGCTTGCACAGAGAATTGTAACTGTTATTCTAGAGTCTAGTTTATGATTGATTTTATTATGTTGTTTTTATGTGTTTTTATATGTCTTATTGTACTGCTGCCTCTTGGCCAGGGCTCCCTCGAAAAAGAGATTTTATTTCAAGGGACTTCCTGGTAAAATAAAGGTAAAATAAAAATAAAATAAAATAAATAAATAGTATAATACTAAAGAATATATATACAAAATAAAGATGATTTTTCTTTTGGGGACACTAAAGGCAATTCAGGTTTTTTTTCCCACCTGTGAACCAAAAGACCTCGCATAGGAACGTAAGGCTCTGTCTAAGCACTGAGAGGAAGGTTGTAGGTGCCACCAGAAGGTACTTAATTTTACTGAGACGTCGGTAATCTAGAGTGGAATCCCCTGCAGTTATCCAGGTCGGCACCAGAGGACTGGTGTGCATATTGGAAACCGGTAAATTACCTGTAGATAATGGGACAGATTTTGCAGTTCTAGGGCAGCTGAACAAAGGCAAGGTTCCAGGGAATTGTCAACTCCCCAAGAAGAAATTTTTGATTTAATGTTGCAATACAAAAATGTTGAAGATAAGATAAACCAATATGATGAGAAGTTAGAGGCTAAAAAAAAGGTAAGGTAAGAAGATTTACAGATTTTGAAAAAAAAACAAACAAAACAAAGCAACAAAAAAAAGCAACAAAAAAAAAAAAACAGTTTAAAATGATGGATGGATGAGAGGAGAGTTCAAGGAAACTCTCAGCACCAGAGAGAAATTGGTTAAAATAAGAAGTCAAAAAGGCAGTGTTTAAACCTGATACTAAACATATTTACACTGTATTACATATTAAACTTACACTTTACTAAGTTATAATAATGAATTTTAATTTCAGTGGTGCTTTTGAAGAAACAAAACTCTAAAATTTTTTACAGAAAATTAATAACTAATAGCTAAAAAAAAAACTATAAAATTATTACAGAAAAAAAGTAAGTAGGGCATAAAATAAGGTGAAATTAAAAGTTTAAAACTGAAAAAAAATTTAAAATGGAGGAATTACCCTTATGTTAAAATACAAAAAAACAAAATTAAATTGTGAAAAGTATGTTGTGAAAAAGGCAAAATTATGTCCAAAAAAAAGGCAAAGTATGTTGAGGAAAAGGCAAAAGTAAGTTGATGAGAAAAGCAAAGATATGGTGACGAGAGGGGAAAGCTGACTTAAAGTGACTGAAAGATGAAGTGGAGCGACTGACGAGACAACATTTCTTACCTGAAAAAGGCTACTTCTTTTATATGGTGAAGATAAAAAACTTTATTTTATTTTATATTTTTTTATTAATTTGAAACATTGAAAATCTTCCTTAACCTAACCATTGTTATTTTTACTCCCTGCCCTTTAAACATGGATTCCCTGATCGGAGCCGCTCCTTGTGGAATTCAGACCTGGAGGAGTTGCCCCCCCTCCCATCAGGCCACCCGAGAAAGGCAGCCTGCTACAAGCACCCATCTTCCCCCACCCCCACACACACCGTCACAGCAACCGGATGGAAATGATGAGTTAAAATATGGGGAAAACAAGACAACAGGATTTTCATCTGCTCTGAACCCCTGACCCTAATAACTCACCTGAGCTGCAACTTGCTCCCCAATGTGTGTGTGTGCAAGAACCATGAGGACAGAGACACTGGGATAATTTCTTTTGTGGGGAAACAAGGAGGAGGTGCACCAAAAATAAGGCTTTCCTTCTCTCTGGTGCTAAAATAATTTTTTATTAATATAGTATTTTTTTGTTTTGTTTGAGAAGTGGCTAACCTTTTTGGACTGAGGTGGGGGAGCCTGGGGGCAGCAATCAGTAAAGGGTAAAGTGATCGATTATATATTTTCTTTTATTTTATTTTACATTTCCATAGACTATGCAAGAAAAAAGCATTTAGATTCCTTTCCGCATCTTGCAATGAAGAAAAAGCTTGCTGACAGACTGACTTTCTTGACATGACTTTATCTATGGGAAAATGTCTAATGAGGGTGATGATGTACGGCCTGGTTGGCTTTCACTAAAAGATGATTGTTTTAGAGTCAGTATAATCATTTCTGGTCAAATTAGAACCAACCTTAAATATCTAAACAAAAAATTGTTGTTATAAAAAATACAAAAAATCAGCAGCAACTACCTTTTACTATGTCGGCTGCAGGACTGGAAAACAAGACGTTTATTATCAGGCCTGCGATTGTTTAAAACAGGACAGATCTCGTTTTGTTCATTTCCTGCTGTCACCATGTTCTATAATGTTATGGAAGGACCTGTAGATGAAAACTTAGGCAAATCCAGAGAGAGAAAAGGGTCCAAACATGGTCTGACACCGGGCATTTTACCGTTGACCCAGTTATAGGAGGTAACTGGGTAACTGGTAAGATGGGCAGGCTAAGGGTTCCATGAATTCAGCATGTACACTCACCGGTCACTTTATTAGGTACACCTATCCAACTGCTCGTTAACACTTAATTTCTAAGCAGCCAATCACATGGCGGCAACTCAGTGCATTTAGGCATGTAGACATGGTCAAGACAATCTCCTGCAGTTCAAATCGAGCATCAGTATGGGGAAGAAAGGTGATTTGAGTGACTTTGAATGTGGCATGATTGTTGGTGCCAGAAGGGCTGGTCTGAGTATTTCAGTAATTGCTGATCTACTGGGATTTTCACGCACAACCATCTCTAGGGTTTACAGAGAATGGTCCGAAAAAGAAAAAACATCCGGTGAGCGGCAGTTCTGTGGGCGGAAATGCCTTGTTGATGCCAGAGGTCAGAAGAGAATGGCCAGACTGGTTCGAGCTGATAGAAGGGCAACAGTGACTCAAATAACCATCCGTTACAACCAAGGTGGGCAGAAGAGCATCTCTGAACGCACAGTACGTCGAACTTTGAGGCAGATGGATTACAGCAGCAGAAGACCACACCGGGTGCCACTCCTTTCAGCTAAGAACAGGAAACTGAGGCTACAATTTGCACAAGCTCATCGAAATTGGACAATAGAAGATTGGAAAAACATTGCCTGGTCTGATGAGTCTCGATTTCTGTTGCGACATTCGGATGGTAGGGTCAGAATTTGCCGTCTACAACATGAAAGCATGGATCCATCCTGCCTTGTATCAACGGTTCAGGCTGGTGGTGGTGGTTTCATGGTGTGGGGAATATTTTCTTGGCACTCTTTGGGCCCCTTGGTACCAATTGAGCATCGTTGCAACACCACAGCCTACCTGAGTATTGTTGCTGACCATGTCAATCCCTTTATGACCACAATGTACCCAACTTCTGATGGCTACTTTCAGCAGGATAATGTGCCATGTCGTAAAGCTGGAATCATCTCAGACTGGTTTCTTGAACATGACAATGAGTTCACTGTACTCAAATGGCCTCCAAAGTCACCAGATCTCAATCCAATAGAGCATCTTTGGGATGTGGTGGAACGGGAGATTCGCATCATGGATGTGCAGCCGACAAATCTGCGGCAACTGTGTGATGCCATCATGTCAATATGGACCAAACTCCCTGAGGAATGCTTCCAGCACCTTGTTGAATCTATGCCACGAAGAATTGAGGCAGTTCTGAAGGCAAAAGGGTGTCCAACCCGTTACTAGCATGGGGTACCTAATAAAGTGGCCGGTGAGTGTATATATTCAGACCCTTTCACCTTAATCCATTAATAACTGAAAGAAATTTTGAATAAATGGATGAATGCATGAAAAAATGGGCTAAAACGGAGTCCCAGGGAACAATAAAAGGTTCAAAGGTAGAGTAGGCATGGTTTAAAATCATGGACAATTTAACTGTAGGAGCAAGTGACCTGCTTCATATAGAAATGTTAAATAGATAAAAAAAAAAAAAAAAACAATAACAAAAAAAAACCTCTCAAACATCCAACAGGCTAAAAAGAAAAAAAATCAAAGATCTTAAGAAGTTGTGTGATCATTAATTTTTTTATGCATTGTGTTACACAGCTTGAAATGATGGGCCGGTCACTTCTGGTGTAGCACATTTATTTTGTTCATCTGCAAACACGAAACACAGCGGTTACATCAATTGCTCTCAGTACTATCCGCTGTCTGCTCTGTAACGGCTGTCTTCTTCAGCTTACCAGAACGCTAACCGTTATTGCATGCAGTGCTGAGCGCGACATACCATGAGCACCAATTTTAACCATTAACATCACTCCAATACACTTTTCATTAAGTGACATCGAATAATACATTTAACCAACATTTCCCGGCCCTAATTCAGCCGGTCGACCTAACTAACTGAGTTCACATTAGCGCGAGCCGTTAGCCTTTCCACGTTAGCCTGATGCTACCGTCGGCTTCGTATACCGCTCGATAACCTTGTTTCCCCGAAGCACCTCTATCTGTCAAACAGTACCTACAAGGGGCTACTAGCGCTATATCCGCTACATCTTATATTTATCACTCAGCTTACCTGCAAACACGAAACACAGCAGTTACATCAATTGCTCTCAGTACTATCCGCTGTCTGCTCTGTAACGGCTGTCTTCTTCAGCTTACCAGAACGCTAACCGTTATTGCATGCAGTGCTGAGCGCCCCATGGTGGCGAGATTCAGATACTGTCCAAAATAATAAGTTTTTTTTTTTAGTTGATCTCTGGCTGTAATCAATCTTTAACATAAGAAAAATAAAATGGGGGGCTACTATTTTCGTGCCTAGTTCTCTTCCATAGTGCCACAATTGCATACATGGTTCTAGACAGGGGCCAACGGGGCCCAGAGAGAACTGATCTTAAGACATAATACTAAATAAGTGTCTAATTACGATATGCGCTGGCAAGGAAATCAAAAGGGATTACTCACTTGGACCAATTTCTATATTAGAATTTTTTTTCCACTGTTAAATTTTAATAATGACATAAAATGTAAGTTCTTCCAGTTTGATCTATTATCATATTTAGACAGACTCAAGTTTCCATCTGCTAAATCTTAGGTATCCATTAGTGCAAGTGACTCATTAGCTCACCTAATATTTCAAACAATGAACTTTTGCCCTGCTTGTTTTTTGTTTTATTCTGTTCTTTAGTGCACCCCCAAAAAGACATTGGCCCTACTTAGACCCCTCTGGTGAATTTTGGCCAGACCTGCCACTGATGAATTGCATGTCACGCTTACAATATACAAGAATTAGTAAAATGTTGCGTGAGATACACTACCGTTCAAAAGTTTGGGGTCACATTGAAATGTCCTTATTTTTTAGGGACAATCAGTGTATTTTTCAATGAAGATAACTTTTAACTAGTCTTAACTTTAAAGAAATTCACTCTATACATTGCTAATGTGGTAAATTACTATTCTAGCTGCAAATGTCTGGTTTCTGGTGCAATATCTACATAGGTGTATAGAGGCCCATTTCCAGCAACTATCCCTCCAATGTTCTAATGGTCCAATATGTTTGCTCATTGGCTCAGAAGGCTAATTGATGATTAGAAAACCCATGTGCAATCACGTTCACAAATCTGAAAACAGTTTAGCTTGTTACAGAAGCTACAAAACTGACCGTCCTTTGAGCAGATTGAGTTTCTGGAGCATCACATTTGTAGAGTTAATTAAACGCTCAAAATGGCCAGAAAAAGAGAACTTTCATCTGAAACTCGACAGTCTATTCTTGTTCTTAGAAATAAAGGCTATTCCATGCGCGAAATTGCTAAGAAATTGAAGATTTCCTACAACGGTGTGTACTACTCCCTTCAGAGGACAGCACAAACAGGCTCTAACCAGAGTAGAAAAAGAAGTGGGAGGCAGCGTTGCACAACTGAGCAAGAAGATAAGTACATTAGAGTCTGGCATCTTCATTAAATAGTACCCACAAAACACCAGTGTCAACATATACAGTGAAGAAGCAGCTGCAGAATTCTGGGCTTCAGGGCAGAGTGGCAAAAAAAGCCATATCTGAGACTGGTCCATGAAAGAAAAAGATTAAGATGGGCAAAAGAACACAGAAATTGGACAGAGGAAGAATGCTAGAAGAATGCCTGACGCCATCTGTTAAGCATGGTGGAGGTAATGTGATGGTCTGGGGTTGCTTTGATGCTGGTAAGGTGGGAGATTTGTAAAGGGTAAAAGGGATTCTGAATAAGGAAGGCTATCAATCCATTTTGCAACGCCATGCCATACCCAGTGGACAGTGCTTGATTGGAGCAAATTTCATCCAACAGCAGGACAATGACCCTAAACACACCTCCAAATTGTGCAAGAACTATTTAGAGCAGGCAGCTGGTATTCTATCGGTAATGGAGTGGCCAGCGCAGTCACCAGATCTGAACCCCATTGAGCTGTTGTGGGAGCAGCTTGACCGTATGGTAAGCAAGAAGTGCCAATCCAACCAATCCAACTTGTGGATTGGTTGTGTTATCTCAACAAATTAACAGCTAGAATGCCAAAGGTCTGCAATGCTGTAATTGCTGCAAATGGAGGATTCTTTGACGAAAGCAAAGTTTGAAGTAAAAAAAATCTTCTTTCAAATACAAATCATTATTTCTAACCTTGTCAATGTCTTGACTCTTGACTTCTATTAATTTCACAAAGTATGGTGGTGAATAAGTGTGACTTTTCAGGAAAAAACAAAATTGTTTGGGTGACCCCAAACTTTTGAACGGTAGTATATCAATAAACTAGCAGTCAGATACCTATAATATGTGCAGTTGTTCTGATGCAATATTGATTTTGAAAAAAAAAAAAAAAATTACAAAACAAACAAAAAATGTCAACAAGATTCCACAGAGAAGTGAATTATTTATAATACCCTAATATATTGTCATGATATTTGCACTAATGACTGGCTTAATTACTCATTTCATTCACCTGCCCAGTTTCTCATTGGCGTTCATCTGATCCACCTGCTCCTGCCTCTATTTAACCAGCCTTCTAACCAGTCATCAGGCCCAGACTATTCCGAAGCAGTGGTGAGAGTTATTCAGCATTACCTTAGTGTTTCGGATTTCCTGATTGTAAAATGTTCTGCCTCTCAACCACTGAGCCTGCCTGTTCTGTTTGCCTGACCTGTTTTTAGACTCTTGCTGGTCTCCTGATTCAAAACACTGAGCATGTCCTTGAAACCAGCTTAGTCTTTTCCCTCTGAATTGTCGTGCCTTCCTGTCTCTGCTTAGATCTGATCTCCTGCCAGTTCTGCTCAAGGGTTCAGTGTCCGGGACTTGCTGGGCAGCGTTCGTTGGCAGCCCACTGGCTGGATCCTACCTCGTTCTCTGGACACAAGCTGAACTGTTAAACCAGGTTAGTTACTTATATGCATAATCATCCTCCATCAGATAAAATTGGTCACTAACCGAGTTGTCCTGCAGAGGTTCCTGCCTTAGACGTTTTCGTTGTTACTGCAGAGCTGCAGTTTTTAAATAAATGCTTTTGAATTATTTGAATGTCTGTCTGCCTTAAGTACTGGGTCCTCTGTTTTGAGCCATGATATATGTGTGATTTTTAAAGGTAATACTCAAATTAACTGAATACATATGATAAAGGTGATCATATTTTTTATTAGCTCCTTGTTGGAAAAACAAGAACATTCAGATCTGGAAAGTCTGTCATTTTAGAAAGCATCCCAATTTTAATATGGCGTAGTATCTACACAATTAAAGTTGCATGAACTGGTTTTAAGCACTTCTGATGGTTTACATCTCAATACATCAGTGGCACTCCTACTGATCAACATGTTCCTTCAGTGTTTGAACACAAAACGCATAGGCACATTCTTATTAGCCAGCGTTGCTAACAGTTGTATAAATAACCCAATCTCACCGCTGACTTATAAAGCAAATCAATGCTGTTGTTAAACCAGCTTTTATAATCTTTTTCGCTTTAAGAGGTAAAAAGTTTTTCTTTTAGGATTTTGAACAAGTGCCTGGATTACAGCAATGCTTTGTACGTAGGTAGGACTCAAATAGCATCTAGTTAGTCTAGAACTCTATGGCACGGCTCTTAACTGGAATCAAAACATGTCAGGTTATTTTAGCTATTCCTGCATGTTTTTTCTTTTCTTCCTGTTCATGTTACAGATTTTTAGGTCTTAATGTTTAGAAGGTTTTATTCGAATTGCCCCACAATATATAGCAGATCCTCTCTACATTTATTCTCTTGGATGTGCTCTGTGGTCCCAAGGGCCATTTCCAGCTTGAAGTGGCTAAGGCGAGACATAAAACCAAGAGGAAAAGGGCTTTCTCTGTGATCCTGGAAAAGTCATTAGAGTGTTTTACATCTCCTCTCAAGACCCACTTTTAGTTGTTTGCTTTTAACATCCATATGCTAGGTCACTTAATTAATGCAGCACTTTGGAATGTCTCATATTATTTAAATCTACTATAAAAACAAAGTTGACTGATTTTGTGCTTTAGAGGGGATTGTAGTTTATTTCACTGCAATATGGCTTACTGCATCACTTTTCTTTGTTCAACTGTCAAAGGTTGGTCAGAGGGGAGTGTGGGATTTTTTTAAAAATCAAATGGAGGCCCTCCAAGGAAAGGTAGGGAACTACTGCCATGGGTAATTGGAGGATTAAGTTACTCAAAGCCTATAAATGATAATGACTATTTAAACAAACTATATAATGAATTAAGGCTTAACATGACATAGTGGTGTAATATTAGCAAAATATAAAACTGGCCAGGGTCTTTCTGCATGGAATTTGCATATTCTCCCTGAGCATGCATGGGTTCTCTCTGGGTACCCTGGCTCTCTCCCACAGTCCAAAAACATGACTGTTAGGTTAATTGGCTTCTCTATTCTCCTTAGGTGTGAGTGTGTGTGAATGGTTGTTTGCCCTGTTTGTCTCTGTGTTGCCCTGCGATGGACTGGCGACCTGTCCAGGGGGTTCCCCGGCTCTCGCCCGTAGACAGCTGGAGATAGGCACCAGCACCACTCGTAACCTCGCTTGGGATAAGCGTGGCAGAAAATGGATGAATGGAAAACAGGCAATTCTATCTCACTGATGGGAAAGTACCAACTGACAAGCTTCATCTCACTGAAAGTTCATCAGTTCATTCCTTAAATCTGTCC
This sequence comes from Cyprinodon tularosa, assembly GCF_016077235.1. NCBI lineage: Eukaryota > Metazoa > Chordata > Actinopteri > Cyprinodontiformes > Cyprinodontidae > Cyprinodon > Cyprinodon tularosa. Next base: position 17,090 of record NW_024038252.1, read on the forward strand.
AACAGATAAACATATGTTTCTCACATTTTAAACACCTGGAGCCAAGTGGCAAATGGAATAAACACCACAGCAACAAAAACAAAAAGCTCTTACCAGCAATTTGAGTTTGCCAACACCCATATAAGGACCACAGTTATACTTGACCTCGATATAATACCATGACCACATTGAGGAATGAAAACAGGTACTGAAGAAAAAAATGAAACAAATTTAAAAATGGCTAAAAAACATGCTTAGCATCTTGAGTCACACAAACATCCAACCCCCAAGACAAACACATCTGTTTTAATTTGAAATAAGAGAACAACAATAAGATCCTCCTCATTCCATTAGAGTGATCATATGAGGCAGTTAACAGACACGTCAGCTTGTTTATAACCCTTTTACCGCTTCATTGAGGTTTTTAAATTAAATGCCTGCTCACAGTTGTTTGTTGGTGCCACAACAGTTCCAAAAGTTTTATTTGCTTTACTACCTTTTTAAAAAAAAATTCTTCTTTACCTTTATTTGCTTAATTCTTTACGGTTTAATTAATGTAAAGCACTTTAAATTTTATTTGCTTTGCACTGTGCAAAACCATTCCCAAGATGTTTGAAAAATACTAATCTGTCATGATTTTACAAAGCTCAGACCCAAATGCAGAAAAACCGAACAGAGAGACCAGGGAAAAGGTTTAACGGGATTTATTGAAGTGGTTTAACAGAGGGAGAAGTGTTTCTCTGAACACTGCTCAGCCGGAACTGTACAGTGAGGGGAAGACACAGCAGTTAGTTCAGGCTCAGTGGGTTATTTGACTCGTGAACTTGGAGAAGAGGATTTGGTTACCGACTCACATTTCCAGAAGAGTTGTTGAATCCTTGACTCCTGTTTGTGTGCCGTGGTTCCAGTGTTTGTCTGATTCGGTGGAGGGCGGAACAGGGTTTACCCAGAATGCGGTTAATAGTTGGTGAACGGAGAAACTGACTGCCACTCAGATTTCCTGCGGTACTTAAACGGGTCCTAGTGGAGAATAATCCCTTTCTCAGTGCGAAGCTCAAACAATCTCTTGGGGAAAGTGGATCCAAACCTCCTGTTTGAACCCTACCTGTGATTGAAGCTAAGTTGATCCTTCCAGGGAGTGAAGGTCCGAGAAATCCAGTTTGCAGAATGACTTCCGGCCGAGAGGCAGAGACAAAAACAAAGTTAAACTTAGGTTGACAAAAAACTCAGCTTGACTCAGCAAAAAAGAACTCAGCTTGGCTAGAGTACCCTAAACTGACAAACACTCTGGCGTCGAGGTAGTGGCCGTCAGCAGCTTAAGAAAACTCAGTTTAACGAGGAAACCATCAGCAGGTGTGTGAGGAGGCGGACCAGAACCAGGCGCCTCCTGGTGGATGAAGGGAGACAAACACAGAAACACAAACACAAAAACAGGAGTCCTGACATAATCTGGCTGTACAGCAGTTAGTTAATAAAGTATGGAAGTAAATTTGGACATAATATTTTTTACTTCTGTATATATATATATATATATATATATATATATATATATATATATATATATATATATATATATATATACACTCACCGGCCACTTTATTAGGTACACCTGTCCAACTGCTCGTTAACACTTAATTTCTAAGCAGCCAATCACATGGCGGCAACTCAGTGCATCAGTGCATTTAGGCATGTAGACATGGTCAAGACAATCTCCTGCAGTTCAAACCGAGCATCAGTATGGGGAAGAAAGGTGATTTGAGTGACTTTGAATGTGGCATGATTGTTGGTGCCAGAAGGGCTGGTCTGAGTATTTCAGAAACTGCTGATCTACTGGGATTTTCACGCACAACCATCTCTAGGGTTTACAGAGAATGGTCCGAAAAAGAAAAAACATCCAGTGAGCGGCAGTTCTGTGGGCGGAAATGCCTTGTTGATGCCAGAGGTCAGAGGGGAATAGCCAGACTGGTTCGAGCTGATAGAAGGGCAACAGTGACTCAAATAACCACCCGTTATGACCAAGATGGGCAGAAGACACTGCATGAAAAGTGGGATTTTCGTCAATATGCGGCACTGTAGATTGTCGTGGAACTTCAGGTTAGCGGCAGTTTACGACAATTTGCAGGCTTCGCCGAAAACTCCCGTAAATTGTCAGAAATTGACGTGGACTCTCTTAGGCAGTGTTCCCCCCATGCCTCCCCCCCATGGAATTCTAGGGGAGGCTTTAACATGTAAATGAACATGCTGTGAGCTATACAAATGCAAACCAGGGTTGCAGGGGGGGTTTTACCCCAAGTGACATCTTTCTGGGTAAGAAAATCTCTGATACAAAGAGATCAGGCTTAGTATAGCCTCTTACATTTTAGCTTGAATTGATTTATTTAATTAAAGTATAGAGACCAAAACAGACCTTTAGCTGACAGAGCAATACATTTAGAGCAGTAATTATAAAAAAAAAAAAATGGCATTTAAGATAAAAAATAAAATGTTGTCTGTCAATATGCTCAATTCACAATTACTTAAGTGGAAAAGTTTCAAGAAATGAGTCTGAGATGATTCACTTTATAACATGGCGCATTATCCTGTTGGAAGTAGCCATCAGAAGATTGGTACACTGTGGTCATAAGGTCCGGCCAGGTCAAGATCCGCAATTGCAATCGCACCAAACAGGAAAAAGAACATCGACAAATTCCGGTTCATCAAATTAAAATATAGCAGCAACAGATCGGTGACTAGAAATTATATATATATATATATATATATATATATATATATATATATATATATATATATATATATATATATATATATATATATATATATATATATATATATATATATATATATATAAAAAAGACTAACACCGTTTATTAAAATGATCGGATCCAAACTATTGGTTATTCACCAACGAGGAAGCAGATTTCTCATCTCCATCAAAATATTTCTTTTATACCGAGGGACTTAAACTTTAATCAAATCCATTCAAAAGAAACTTCTTATTACAGGAATGAAAAGAGATGCTGAGTTTGGAAGTAGTGAACAAGTTCATTAAAAAAAAGCAGTTTTGAATTATCCTTATCCCCGTTACAAAAATCTACAAAAATATATATATATATTTGGGCAGAAACTGAACATATGCTGGATGATGGTGGGATTTTCTTAATATGTCATATTAAATTAAGCGCTCACAGGGTTCATACAGGAATGAGTGACTCTAATTTAATGCTATTTTAATGCTATTTGAAATTATTTTAATGCCATCAACAAGAACCATGTACACAAGTTATTAGTGTACATGAAATATGAAGGAGCTGCAAGCAGAGTTCCATGACTCCTGTATGTATGTAAACACACACACACACATATATACGTATATATATATCCTCTAGCTTTTTCTCCTCCTGGAGCGATATAATATATCTGACGAAATTGTTTTTATAAGCATTTTTTATTAAAGAATTATAAATACTTCAATAAACATATTTAAATAATTTTAGTGCCAATTAAGGCCTTGATAAAAAAAAAAAGAATGATTTTTTAATTATTTTTATTGATCCGCGGACACCCTGGTTCATCTCGCGCATGCTCTGTACGATCTCCAAGAAACTCAGAGCGGCGCGGCTGGATCCACAGTGGAGGATGGATGCTTTGCTTTGTGCAGGCGGTCTGGAGCGAAGTATGTTGGATTTCGGGGTAAAACTCCTCTTGGACGCGATGGCGACTCTGCATCGAACAAGACGAACTCAAAGAAGAGATGCTAGCGGTAAATATATGTTCGATTACTGCCTGTTAAGCTAAAAGCGGCCTAGCTTGAGCTACGGCTAATAGCGGCTAATAGTAGCCTTGCAAGAACAAGCTTTATTAAAGTGTATTTTTTGTGATTCACAGAAAGCAGTACGCCGTCTTAACAACTGGGAGACTAATTGCAGGCGCTATGAACCGGAGCAAGGGTAAGATTTAAAGAATATGCTTTCATTCTGCGGTAAAAGGCAATGGATATGGATAGATACCGATCATAGCTTTACATTTTGTTTTCACAGGCCTCCTATTTGCTCGGAGTCATATCAGCAAGTCCAGATTTTCACGATGTTGATGAAGACGACATTGTGTGTAAGTGACTTGTTTTAATGTTTTCTCCTTCCTTGTTACTGTGACTTGCGTTTGATTTTTTATTTATACCACTCTCATAATTGTTTTCCAGCTGCCTGTAAGACGTATTTTCAGACGGTACGCAGGAGCTTCAGATATACGCAGCCAGCCAGCACGCTGCGTGCGGAGGCTATCTGCTCGGAGTCGGGCCAGAAGAAAGAGGGTAAGACTTTATTTGGTGACTATTTTTCAGGTGCATTGATAGATGTGTTGTGTCCATACGCAGTGAGCTGATTCATTGTTTTTTTTTCAGCTGCTGAAAGCGAGGCAGAGTGTGCTAGCAGATGAGGAAGTGGAACTCTGGAAGTCCGCCTTCCTCGGCGGTGTCTTGGATGGATTGTACGGTCGCCGCCATTTCACTGAACTCTGTGTTAAGCTGCAGTCCCGGTTAGAAGCGATGCCGAAGTAAAGGGCCACGCACAGTAGGCGTCTGCACATCGGACCTACCTCGGAGGGAATGCTGCCAGTTACCTCCAACCCCGAGGAAGCAAACGGACCGTTCAAGGACTTTTAATTTTTAGAAACGCATGTGTTTGGATATGCGTTGTATATAGTTGTGTGTGTTTTAATAAAGCTCTTTCTTTGCATAAACAGCTTCCTGGCAAATCTTCATTTCCTGTATAAATTCATTCATGTCCTTGATGGTAGCATAATAATTGTATAGTAGTGTAGGATAGCATAAATACACACCATATGAATGAATAAATATATGAATGAATAAATATATGAATGAATAAATATATGAATGAATAAATAAATATATATACATATATATATATATATATATATATATATATATATATATATATATATATATATATATATATATATGAATAAATATATATATGTAAATTTATATGTAAATATATATATATGCCAACCAATCACGAGCGACTTTACTTGTTTAAAAAGAAGTGGTTCGGTCCAATACTCAGTAAGAAAATTAAAGCCTGGCGTGGCCACGTGTGGTTTTGCTGCCAATCACGAGCGATTTCATTTGTTTGAGAATAGTGGTTTCAGCCAATACTGAGAAGGTTATTCAAGCCAGACCTGGCCAGCCGCGCGGGTTTGCTGCATTCATATGCTAATTAGGGCCATTAGTACAGCTGATCGCTCTCCACATACGTCATGGTACGTTTCCGACAATTTGTGGCACGACAAACGCGGACAAGCACGGGTTGCAAATTGTCGGAAACTGACGAAAATCAGGGAGATCTGCGGGAGTTTACGGGGGTTTACGGGGACGAAAATCTCACTTTTCATGCAGTGAGAGCATCTCTGAACGCACAGTACGTCGAACTTTGAGGCAGATGGGCTACAGCAGCAGAAGACCACACCGGGTTCCACTCCTTTCAGCTAAGAACAGGAAACTGAGGCTACAATTTGCACAAGCTCATCGAAATTGGACAATAGAAGATTGGAAAAACGTTGCCTGGTCTGATGAGTCTCGATTTCTGCTGCGACATTCGGATGGTAGGATCAGAATTTGGCATCTACAACATGAAAGCATGGATCCATCCTGCTTTGTATCAACGGTTCAGGCTGGTGGTGGTGGTGTCATGGTGTGGGGAATATTTTCTTGGCACTCTTTGGGCCCCTTGGTACCAATTGAGCATCGTTGCAACGCCACAGCCTACCTGAGTATTGTTGCTGACCATGTCCATCCCTTTATGACCACAATGTACCCAACTTCTGATGGCTACTTTTAGCAGGATAATGCGCCATGTCATAAAGCTGGAATCATCTCAGACTGGTTTCTTGAACATGACAATGAGTTCACTGTACTCAAATGGCCTCCACAGTCACCAGATCTCAATCCAATAGAGCATCTTTGGGATGTGGTGGAACGGGAGATTCGCATCATGGATGAGCAGCCGACAAATCTGCGGCAACTGTGTGATGCCATCATGTCAATATGGACCAAACTCCCTGAGGAATGCTTCCAGCACCTTGTTGAATCTATGCCATGAAGAATTGAGGCAGTTCTGAAGGCAAAAGGGGGTCCAACCCATTACTAGCATGGGGTACCTAATAAAGTGGCCGGTGAGAGTGTATATATATATATATATATATAAAAACTTTTTTCTCACCCCCTCGTGGGGTGGTATGTGTCATCCTCAAGCTCGGGTCCTCTACCAGAGGCCTGGGAGTTTGAGGGTTCTGCGCAGTATCTTAGCTGTTCCTAGGACTGCGCTCTTCTGGACAGAGACCTCTGATGTTTTACCTGGAATCTGCTGTAGCCACTCTCCCAGTTTGGGGGTCACAGCCCCCAGTGCTCCAATTACCACTGGCACCACTGCTGCTCTCACTTTCCACATCTTTTCTAGCTCCTCATTCAGTCCTTGGTATTTCTCAAGCTTCTCGTGTTCTTTCTTCTTGATGTTGCTGTCGCTTGGGATTGCCACATCTATCACTACTGCCTTCTTCTGCTGTTTGTCGATCAACACGATGTCTGGTTGGTTAGCTATCACCTGTTTGTCAGTCTGGATCTTGAAGTCCCATAGGATCTTAGCTCGGTCATTCTCAACTACCTTAGAAGGTGTCTTCCATTTTGACCTTGGGACTTCCAGCCCATACTCATGGCAGATGTTCCTGTACACTATGACAGCTACCTGGTTGTGGCGTTCCATGTATGCACTTCCTGCCTGCATTTTACACCCTGCTGTTATGTGCTGTATTGTTTCAGAGGCATCTTTGCACAGTCTGCACCAGGGGTCTTGTCTGGTGTGGTAGACCCTGGCCTCTATTGATCTTGTACTGAGTGCCTGTTCTTGTGCTGCCATGATTAGTGCCTCTGTGCTGTCCTTCAGTCCAGCCTTTTCCAGCCACTGGTAGGATTTTTTGATATCAGCCACTTCTTCTATTTGTCTGTGGTATACGCCGTGCAGCGGCTTGTCCCTGCATGATGGTTCTCCTTCCTCTTGCTTGTCCTCACTTTCGGTTTTCTCCTGCCTGAGGTACTCACCGAACCATTTGTCTTTGGGGGCCATCTTTCTGATGTACTCCTGGATCTTAGTTGTTTCATCCTGGACAGTGGTCTTGACACTCACTAGCCCTCGGCCTCCCTCGCTACGCTTGGTGTACAGTCTCAGGGTGCTGGATTTGGGGTGAAACCCTCCATGCATTGTGAGGAGCTTTCTCGTCTTGATGTCAGTAGCCTCTATCTCCTCCTTTGGCCAGTTTATTATACCAGAGGGGTATCTGATGACTGGAAGGGCATATGTGTTGATCGCTTGGATCTTGTTTTTCCCATTCAGCTGACTTTTCAGGACCTGCCTTACTCTTTTTAGGTATTTGGCTGTGGTGTTCTTTCTTGCCATCTCCTCGTGGTTTCCGTTAGCCTGTGGCACCCCAAGGTATTTGTAGCTGTCCTGAACATCTGTTATGTGGCCTTCTGGTAGTTCAACCCCCTCGGTTCTGATCATCTTCCCTCTCTTTGAGACCATGCGACCGCACTTGTCCAGTCCGAATGACATCCCAATGTCGTTGCTGTAGATCCTGGTAGTGTGGATCAGTGAGTCGATGTCTCGCTCACTCCTGGCATACAGCTTGATGTCATCCATGTAGAGGAGGTGACTGATGATTGTTCCGCTTCGGAATTGGTATCCGTAGCCAGTCTTTCTGATGATCTATATATATATATATATATATATATATATATATATATATATATATATATATATATATATATATATATATATTTATATATATATATATGTATGTTCTCCCTGAACTTTTTGACAGTTTATCAATTAGAATAATTAAGTTCTATAACACATCATGCAACAACACAAATAGGGGCATTGTTTCCTTCGTGTAGAAAATTAATATCTGAAAAATTATTTTTCCATTTATATTCAGGACCCTTACCTTAGATATTGATTTGGAACTACCCACTCACTATTACGGTAGGTGCAATGAAATATTCTATGTGAGTTTTTAAGAAATGTCAGCTGTTTAAGACTGCAAAGTGGCAAAGTTATTTGAACAAGGTGAGATGCTATAGGTTCAAATATAAAACATTAAATATGACAATATGTCTACAGTTATTTGTCCTGTGTATGTTCCTTACTTTTTGATAGACTGAAGAGCTGTCCAGGGAATACCATCTTTTAACCTATTTATTTCTGAATTGTTTAATTCAGCAGTTTGATTGCTTACTCTACAAATATTGAGATGTATAAAGATTCCAAATAATGCACAAGTGAGACAAGAGCCTCTGTGCATATATAAATATTCATAAAAATCACAAACATTTCTGCAGACACACCTTATCAACAAAAAATACAAATAGATCTTGCTAATACACATTTTCTCTACAGTTACAGTATTGTTATTTTTAAGGCAGGTTTTGCACAGTGTGTCAAAGCTTGGCTTTATATTGTGCCCATGTCGTAACAAGTCTTAACAGGAAGACAATCGTAAGGTTTAAGCCAAGACCTTTTATTTGGAATCAACAGTTTCTTCATTGATGTAAACAATTCTCCCAAAGTAATCTTAAACAGTGCCCTTTGTTCAACACTTCATGAACTATCTCACCGTCTTTCTAGGTTGTCTTAAATGCTGCATATGGCAATGGAGAAAAGTTAAAGTCTGTTTAAATCAAGACTTCAGTTTATGATGAAAGGTTGAATTTATATCTCCAAAACTACAAAGAATTTACATAAAATGTTATAAGTGGGAAAGAACGAGCATATCATTGGCAGGAAAAATGATGGGAACCATGGAAAGCACTGTTATAATTGTGAGCAAGCAGTCCCATTTAAAGTGGTCACTGTGAGGCAGTGTCTACGTCTTACTGTTATAAGCTAAAAGAAACAATGGTCCCACACATTTTCCATCCCCCACTCCTGGAGTATTTACTAGCCATGACAACACTTAAAGTAATAATAACAAAGCTTGAGCAAGCAAACATTTTGAGTTTGGAATGTTTCGTCAATCTAAACCCTCCCAGCAGCATGTATTCACTTATCCATGTATTGCTCAAATTGTAAGGCAGTTTTTATGGTTTATACCATAAATTTATTCTGTTAAGCTTTAATCATATTTTTGATATTTGCCATTATTTTATTTATTTATTATTTCACCAAGCCAGGACATCTAAACCCAATGGTTTAGATTTATGTCTGGATGGAATTTAGAAAAGCTGCATGACACATGGGTGCCAAAGCAAACCTCTTCTCTTCTGCCTCCTCTGGGCTTTTGACCAAATGTTGTCAGTTGCATTCGGTGTTTTTTCATGGCAGGTTTGTGTGTGTGTGAGAGAGAGAGAGAGAGAGAGAGAGAGAGAGAGAGAGAGAGAGAGAGAGAGAGAGAGAGAGAGAGAGAGAGAAACAAACAAACAAACATACAAACAGACTAACTAACTAACTAACTAATTTAGTTAGCTTATCAATTAGCTTATCAATTTAAAAACTGTTATAAAGATATGCAGACTGTTGGGAGGTACACAAAATATGTAGACAAAATTGAAAACACGTGTGGAACATGACAAACACCCTTAGTGGAAAATATATACAAACAGAATCTATGTACTGTGCACATAAAATGCAGCTGGTGTAAGTCCAGACTATGACCTGAACTAAACGTCTGTTTGATTTTTAGAAGTGGATGTTTGTATAATGTGAGCATATTTATGTCTTCGAGAAAAGTCTGGAGGAAAGTGAGAGTATGTGGCTGTAAGGGTGCATGTATTAAAAGTGCACTAGGGAGAAAGTATGTCAGGGGAAGGCCGACTGCTTTTCCAGTTGGGCCAGAAGCAGTTTTGAAGCATGTTTGTTCTGGATTTAATACAGATTCAGTTTGGTGCAAACCATGCATTCTCCATGTGGGTGAGATCTGAGTCAATGCATTTTGACCCCCTTCTTTGGACTTTTGAATTCCACAGCCCCCTGTACTGTCCTGACCACCAGGTTTAAGTCCTTTCTATCATGTGCAGTGCAGCTCCCATACTACAGTTTGATGCTAGGACAGGATGTCTGCAGTCTTGATTTTGTAGAACTGTGCAGGCAGCTGAGAATGACAGCTAGTCAGCTCCAACTTCCTCAAAAAGAGGTTGTTTTGCCTCTTTCACAGGTTGGAGGTTTCCTCAGCCCATAGATTATTCTTTCACATTGAGAACGTCTTCACTATAGTGGCTCTCATTATTGTTAGATATGAAACACACCACAGTGTGTCTATAGAGTTTGTAACCATGTTTATCTCGTGAACAGTACAGGGTTGGATCTAGAGGGGGGGCCTGGAGGGCCACAAAGTTTTCTTCTAAATCAGACCATGGCAGTAGAGTTACCATTAAGCAAAATGTCCTTACTTTGGCATTTTAAAGTAAGTTTATTATATATATATATATATATAAATAAAATGCACTGTTTTAATATATACTGTACATTAAAACAGTGGAGAATGCATGATGTCTGATGGTGTGCACAGCCTCCTAGGAGTCGTTCGGGATTTCACCCAAAGAAGAGAAGAATGCTGGTTTTAACTAGAAGGAGAGACAACCATGGAAGAATTACAAGAAGCAGAGAAAACTTTTTGGTTGGCCCCGTGCAGGGCAAATTTTGTTTTAAAATACAGGATGGGAGAGTCGATAAGAGCATGCTCATGTGTAAATTATGCAACAAGGAGTTTGTGTATCAACACAGCGTATCAAGCCTCAAATATCAAGTAGTAGCAGCTAGCTTGGCAGATGCTAGCACGGAAGCTAACCCGACAGGGAGTAAGGCAACACGCAGCCAACCAACACTACTACTACCTACCTGTCTGCCTTCAAGGCAAGACCAAGGCAGAGAAAATGACCAATGCGCTGGCTTACTGGGCGGCCCTCGACTGCAGACCCATTGCTTTGGTAGTAGATAAGGGGCTGGAAAAGGTTCTTCAGATTGCACTGTCTGACCCCACGTATGAGTTGCCATGCAGAGAAACGGTAACAAAGAGGGTCCAGCAGCTCTACGACAATGAAAAGGAGGAGAGAGAGAATTTTTGGGAAAAAATGAATGCATCATTATTACTGGGGATCACTGGCCCTCAGTCAGCAATGCAAATTACCTTGGTGTGATGGCACACTTTAATGACAACAAGTGGCGCCTTAACCATCAAGAAGATCACTAAAAGGCAATTTGCTGAAAATGTGGCAGAAGATATTGGGTCTGTGACAGAGGCCTGGAAAATCACAGAAAAGTCACCACAATGGGAACAGACAGTGCACGTACAATGACCGCTGCAGTGAGACAGCTCACATTAAAGCATACGCCGTGTGTTGCTCATATGTTACAGAGGTCGATCACAGTTTGCTTTGCTGGCAGCAGGTTCAAAACCACACTGGCGAGATGTCGTAATATAGTCGGGCATTTTAAACACAGCCTTTAAACACAGAAGAACTTCACAAGGAACAAACACAACTGAGCCAAGACAACGAACCACTGATACAGGATGTTCCCACAAGGTGGAATTCCACCCTGTTGATGGTCTCTGGTCTAATGAAGAACCAAGATGCTGGGAAGGTTACGGTCGCCAAACAGAGGCACAAGCTCACCATTTTTAATACAGCATAGTCATGCAGACTCGAAACCCTACTTTCCCCATGCAGGTAAATACTCACCAACGTTCATTAATGGGATTCAAAACGTTGTGACTTGACTAGAGTCCAGTATAATTTAAATTGCCTTTCCAAAATGTATTGTACTGAATATTAATATCATTATGACTATAGTATAAAGTTTTTAATCTACTATTAGATGGCAAAATAATTTGTCACTGTAATCAGTGTTTTGGCACCTTAGGAACATGGCTAGAATTAAAAATGCTCTATGTAAACAGAGTTTGCAGAAATTAATTCATGCTTACCTGCAGAGTTGACTATTGCAATGACCTTCTTTCTTGTCTTTCTCTACTCTTTAGCACATTGAATGACAGTTATATATAATAATGTGTTATATAAATAATGTTGATTGATGGATCGATTGATTGATTAACTATCCTCTGCAGAGATTTGACTGAGCTCCTTGAGGGTGAGAATTATGTGTCATGCTCAGTTGTGTTACCTGCTCTCCGCCACCTGACCCGCACCGTAAAGGCCTCAGATGACGACCCAGCCTTTGTGGTGAAGTTCAAGGCTGCATTTGAAAAGGACCTGTCTCAACATGAGGATGCCCTAAGTCACGGATTTCTATGAATGGCTACAGCATTCGACCCTCGCTTTAAGGTAGTATGTAATGTATATATGCATAGCTTTATTTATTATTTATTTATTATTAGCAAGGGCCTCAAGAAAATCTGCTCTGTCTTCGATGATACATTTAAAAAATAAATGTAGGTTCATTCTGATCAGTATAGATGAACTCTCTTCCCACCCCTGTAAAAATTACTATAACAGCAACTGGAACATAGTAAAGGGGATAGGAGGACTGAGAACACCACCCTGCAGCATGACAGTGTTGAGGATCAGTGAGCAAGGGAGTATTTCCCTGTCCCTGAATCCCTTATCAAGGAACCTGCTGCTCCATATACACAATCACATGTGCCTAGACACATCTTCATTCATACGATCATTACCCATATCCCATACAACCACAACAATTGCAAAAATATCTACAATGACAAAGAGTTCCATTAACCACCCACCCTTCTTCCATCTCATATCTTTTTAAGAGAACCAGTTTAAGACCTTTTCTAAACAGCACTCAACAAAAAATATAAATGCAACACTTTTGGTTTTGCTCCCAAATGAGGTGAACTCAAAGATCTAAAACTTTTTCCCCATACACACTATCACCAATTCCCTTGAATATTGTTCACAAAATTTGAGAGTGAGCACTTCTCCTATGCTTAGATAATCATCCCAGCTCACAAGTGAGCCATATCAAGATACTGATAAGACACCATGATGAGTGCAAAAGTTTGCCTTAGGCTGCCACAATAAAAGCCCCCTCTGAATGGTGCAGTTTTATCACACAGCACAAGGCCACAGATGTCACAAGATTTGAGGGAGCATGCAATCGGCCTGCAGACAACAGGAATGTCAACCAGAGCCTTTGGTTGTGTATTGAATGTAAATGTATCTACTGTAAGCCGTGTCCAAAGGGTTTCAGAGAGTTTGGCACACCAGCCCAGGACCTCCACATTCAGCATTTTCACCTCCAAGATCGTCTGAGACCAGCCAGTCAGACATCTGCTGAAACAATTGCTTTACATATACAAAGAATGTATGCACAAACTGTCAGAAGTGGAGGGGGCAAATGCTCACATTCACTAGCGTTTGGCACGTTGGAGAGGTATGGGCGTATTGGCTTGTTCTAAGCCAAAACAAGGCCTTGTGTTGGAACACTATAAAGCTTCGAAGTCAACACTAATTCTGACATTTCGAATTGCAAAAGCCTCCTGGATGGGAAGCAAAACGTCTTGAAGCTTGGAAACAAAGTCCAGTAAATTGCTTTTTAACTTTTTTGGAATCCCACTAATGTGATTTACAATAATGTTTATTGATGTTGTGCCATATGCCATGATCATGGTTTTTGGACATCAGGAACCGCGGTCCATGTTCCATCTTAACATGATGACCAGAGAAGAGGCCGCAGCTTTGGTGAATAAACAGCTGTTGGATCTCTGCAACCCCCCCTTTCAGCCAAGGCCTCCAAAAGCAATCACAGGAACTCCCACAGAGGTGTGACCAACCACCCCCTCTGTGTTGAGGACAAACAAAAGCACAGAATACTCTCTTTTCCCTCTCTTTTTTCCCATGTGGCTGCCTGAGGTGCAGGTCCACTGTGGTGGAGAACCAGTGGGCCCAAGGGAACCCAGATCTCCAGAATCATCAAGGATAAGTCATCATGGTGACCTTTCAGAACCAAATTGCTACAAAACAGACATTTTTTGCAACACATTTCTCTTGAGTTTCAGAACTTATAGAGCCGGACTCGATGAGAAGGACCTGAGACAAAGAAACCCCTGGTTGTTGTTGGCCTGACTGCGGAGCTACTAGAGGATGAAACTTAAGCCTTCCAAATGGACATGGACAAAAAGATTTGCAGGTCTAGCACAAATAGGGACAGAACAAACAATATTTCTTTTGATGATTTTGATAATTTCATGTCTTTGTTGATGAGTAAGGGTTTAAACACTGATATAACAATATTGTTCATGTGTTCCTCATACTCTCATTACATTTCGATTACCAAGTATGACCAACAGTCATTTAATGGAATCCTCATGTCTATTTGCTGCTATCTCTTTCAAAGATGGTAAAGAATTATTTGAATAAAGGTTAATGGTTCTTGATCAAGCAAATAATTTAATAAAACATTATTTTGCCAAATAATGTTTTATTCACCTCATGGATTTGCATTGTGAATTGGTCTGAAAACAAATTTCTCTATATTAGTGAAAAGCTAATTGTATCATAATACCAAATTCTTCCAGATAAACTTTGGTAATCAAACTCAAAATCATCTTAAACTGTAATATGTTTTTTTTTTTTACCATATTTCCCCCTCATTGTACATAGTAGTTTAGTTGAGTTTCACTAGTTTAAGTTACGAGTGTTAAACTGAAATATGTTTGACTTGGAGCTGAATGATTTTTGTAAATAAACTTATATTTAAACAGAAGTTGTGGTGAATTTATTTAATGTATGTGCAGAATTAAGTGTTTGACCATTATTAGTGCTTGAATCACTCTTCCATTTATTGTTATAACACACAGCTAGTAGGGCGTGTGTTCATAAACAACATATGACAGCCGAAATAATATCTGATTAAATAAGATATTTCCTACCCCTACCGGGGAGGGCAATACACATCTTAAAGTATCCGAAATATAAATCCACAACATTAATATGGCATCCAACCTGGATGGGCTTTGAACATTAAAATCACAAAATTGACAACACGTCGAATCTGCGACTCAGCAGCTAGGAAGAAAAAGGCTGGAATCTCTGAAGAGAGAAAAACTCAGGTTAGTGATCACTTAAATCTGATGGAGGACGATTAAGAGTGAGTGAGTCACCTAACCTGGTTTACAGTTCAGTCCGAGCCCAAAGGAAGGAGTGGAAATCCAGCCGGATGATTTGCCACGGCATGCTGCAGATGCCTCCCAGACACTGCCGTAACTTTCTGAAGGACTGGTGTGGACATGTCCCCACCAAATATGGGCATGGTGGGGACAGTCTCCACCAATAATTTCCGCTTTTTTACCCCTTTCCGCTGATTTACTTCAGCCAACAGTAACTGGGGTTGGGTGCAGCTGTCTGTGTTCAGAGCGTTTTCAGTCCGTGTTTTTTCCTCGCTCTCCCGCTGCTCTCGAGTCCCACCTCTCTGTGAAACATCACCTGATCTGTCGCTTTGGGACCTAATATTATTTCGTGTCTCTATTCATTGTGTACAGAGTCGCTACGAGGATGAGAAGAGATACCGTATATGGAAAACCATTTTAACATACAGTCGGTTTTGTATGACCACCTGTGACAAGCAGTTTTAACATAAATTCGCAGCAGCACTTAGTGAATTTTAGTTGGCAGGTACTCTGGTATATGTTTAAGTAAAAGTTAGGAGAGGGGTTGGTTAAAAAAAAATCAGAGAAACCACTGAAAAATCCGTTAGTTACACATACGGACCTTTTTTTATCTTAAAAATGGCCAGAGAGGGAACATTTTTATGAGTTAAAAAATTGGGCTTCTCAGAGTACCATCATTCAGAGTTACAGATTAAAGTAAAAACATATCTGTTGTTTTCTGATTGAACAGAGAATCAGACTGCAGAGCTTCTAAATATCTTGAAAATTATTTTCTCTGGCATCATTATATTGATAAACAGGTTCTGTTTTTAAGCGGAGCAGAGACACAATTAGGGGACAGCTGCTGATTTAAACGGGAAACAGATTTACTAGGATATGCAACATGCAATAAATTATATCCCCAAGTTTACAAGAAAAATATGCAATGTTATAATAGAATTTAACATGTGCTTTTGTCTTTTGTAGTTCAACAAGTCTCAGAAATAGCTGTGCCTGCCAACCCAGAGACAGCCAGACTCACAGGACAGAGACCTAAAATTAAAATATAAGAAAGCTAAAGTAACTAAATTGCAAATAATAAAATTCAGTGTATAAATGATTTTTTAAATATAAGGTTCAATACATAGACTTTGGCTGTCAATGACATATGGGAGAAATTTCTAAATTTAGTTTTGCTGCTTGTGAAGGAGGAAAATCCCTGATGGAGCGTAAAGGGAAGCCATGCATGGATGGATAGATGGAATTGAAGTTGTGTCCATACTAGGGCTGCATGATATATTGATATAGGCATCGGTACGGGCTGTTATTTGTCATTTTTTATACATTAATGTTTTTGAGCCCTTTTTATTATAATGCGCTAAAGGCAGGTATCTGTCTGTAACTATATATACCACAAATGTATTGTGGTACTATTGTGTTCTCAACAATAGTAAAGCATTCAATAAATATATGTTTGAGCTTGTTTTTGGAAAATACAAACCCTATTGAAAGTGTTTGGGTTGAGTAGCTGAAGGTCCATCAGCCACTACCCTTAGAGCGTCCCCACCGACTTTTATGGCAAAGTTACACTCTTGCTCACAGAGAGTTCCTGAAGCCAAAAAGGCCTCTGAACTGGCTGACGGCCAGAAGTCAGCAGGCGAGGGAAAGCAGGGGTTTCCAGAAGGCAAAATCAAAGGCGGTGTGGATGAGGTAAACAGGAGTCAAGGACAGAAGATCAGAGATCCGGAGAGGTACCAGACCGAAATTCAAGTAAGGGTCAGGGAACAGATCTAGGGTCATAAGTAGGAAGAATCCAACAGGAGTCTGAAGACAGGTCAGTCAAACAGAGCAGAACAAGGGCAGACTGGCTCAGAGGTACAAAGGCAGAAACTAGTCAGGAACCACACACAGGGTACGCTTGAGAACTCTCACCAATCATGGTGAGCTCTAATAATCTGTCACTGATGACTGGGGGCAAGCAGCTGAAATAGAAGCAGGTGAAAGAGATGTACATTAATGAGAAACTGGGTGGAGCTAGGCAGCTGAAGAAAATGACCATTAAAGGAATAGTACACCCAAAACATGATTAGCCTTCATTTTCTACTCACCCCCATGCTGAACAACACTCTGAAGTACTTTTTTGATATCTCAAATGCATCTGGAGATCTGGGAGGCTTCTTGCTGTCTGCTGACATTCAAATAATGGAGGTCTATGGCGCCCGAGGCAGAAAGGTCCATAAAAGTCCACAAAAAACGTGTCAATATTCCTCCATACTGCTCATCCAATGTATTCCAAGTGTCCTGAGTGGGTAGCATCCAGAATTTACTCGAAACGAAGTCATTTAGAATGTTTTTAGAGCATAAACAGTAGTGTATAGGATTTCCTAAAAGCGCGTTCACGAGTCTACGGAAACCGCGGCAGACCAAACCAGATGAAAGTGCGCATTCAGCTCGGCAAAGAACTCATGCTCTACCTCAACACTGAAGTCCTCAGACATTTTTCTTTCATTGTTTCTTTCTTTGCACAGGTAAACAGCACATTTCTTCTTCTACGCTTGCATTATCGGCAGAGCAGACACTGAATGGGCTCCTGCATGTTTAATAGTTATTCCCCCTTGAGTTCAGGGTTGTGCATGTGCATTTTTTTTTTTTTAAGTGCAGAGGGCAGGTCTTTTTAAAAATATGTAAAAATCCACCGCTATACCTTAATGTACTAACATTAGATGTGTTTGAGAAACACAATCAGTTAATTTCCTCTTGTGATTTGATGAATGTTCATTAAATTATAAAATCCAATTAAATGATATGCTACATTTACTGGAAAAACATGACATGGTTTGACAATAAAAGGTTTGCAGTTACTTTGTATGTAAAAAATATGATAATTATGCATTTTCCCTCCAGAAATTGCTAAAACCTAATTCCTTGCTGCCAAGTTTTTATTCTATCGAATCTTTGGTGATGCAGGATCAGTGGATTCATGGGAAAGTGTCATTTCTCCTGTCAAAGTATTTGGTGGTTCATGTTTTATAACTAAAAAGAGGGGTTTTAGATTTCTCCCAGTCTGCATCCTCTATTAGTGCTTCCTAAATAGATCTGCTATAGAGTGTAAACATTTGTCCAATTTACTCTTTCATAAATGGAAATGCTAAAAAAATATCAAAAAGAAATGCAAACCAAGAATAAAACTTTGAAAAGCTAATTTAGAAAAAGTTTTGAGAAAAGTTTATTTTTTTTCACAGCTGGGATAATTGCCAAATTCTCAAATGTCAACATTTTTAGGATGGACAGCTCGGCACCATGACGATGTTTTTTTAAAACACAAATATTCTGTGGTTTGCAAGATCTTAATTGTACCTGAGTGCAGATCGCTTCTATATCGGTATCGTTGGTATAAATCCCCAGAAAGTCTCACCGTGATTTGAGTTTTTTACAGTAAATCTGAGGCCTTTAAACTTCTTCAGCAACATGGAGACCCCTGCTCTTGTCTTTGGAAAACAAGGTGATGTTCAAGGTGTATGAAAAAGAAACAGGAATTCAAATTCAGAGTTAAATTTTAGGGAACCAAACGTTGCAGAGGTGTTATATTAATATACTAAAATTAGACGTGTTTGAGTAACACATTGATGATCCTGTTATTTGATGAACGTTCATTAAATTGTAAAATCCAAAAAACTTGTTTAACTACATTTAATGGAAAAACATTAAATCAGTTTCTTTATGTAAAAATTTTATTATTTATTTTGATTATTTTTCCTCCAAAAATTGCAAAATCTAATTCCTTGGTGCCAAGATTTATTCTATCAAATCTCTGGTGATGCAGGATCAGTGGATTCATGGGAAAGTGTCATTTTTTCTCGTCAAAGTATTTGGTGGCTCATGTGTTATAACTAAAAAGAGGGGTTTTAGATTTCTCTCAGTCTGCATCCTCTTCCATTGCTTCCTAAATAGATCTGCTATTTGTCCAATGAACTCTTTCAGATAACCAGAGCGTCTCTGTTGGACCCAGCAGCCGTCTGGATGAACCAAGCTGCAGGAAAAGAAAGGCGGAGGCTGTCACAGAGTTGGACAACAAGAAGTTATGCAAACAGAGTTGCATCAACTTCAGCCACCTCACCACTGGACAAGATCAGCCTGTGTCCGTAGAGTTTGTGAGAGAGTACCAAAAGGTACCAAAACCAAAATAAATATCAAAAGTACCAAAATACATACATATATATATATATATATATATATATATATATATATATATATATATATATATATATATATATATTAGTGCTGTCAATCGATTAAATTTTTTTAATCGCGATTAATCGCATCAATGCCTGAGTTAACTCGCGATTAATCGCATTTTAATCGCAAATTTTTTTTCTGATTGAAAATCATTTAAATACTCTCGATGACATACAAAAAATACATACAGGCTAGGTTTGTGCCAATGTTCTTTTTTTTAAATGAGAACAGGTCACAGATACTGATTTATGCCATAGAAACATATGGCAAGAAGATGGGGAGGCATGTAGCAAAAAATAACAAATATGTAGCCAAAAAAAAGGCCCTGAAAACAGGCTGATGTAAAAGACAGTCTTTACTGTTAATACAGTCTTTTGAACAAAGACAAGCATTTTACCCTACTGCTATAAAATGTAGTACAGTTAACATTAGATGTTAATTAACCAAGATAATAATGAACAATTTTCAATCAATACATCAAAATCAATAGACCGACATCACTAGACGGAGGTAGTCTATGAAAGTTACTTTTCAGACTCTTAACAAAAATGAGAACACACACACACCCACCCACCACACACAGACACACCCACCCACACACACGATACCGACCTGTGACAGCAAGAGTGCCGTAGCAGATTCCATTTCCCCTCAGTAATCTGTTTTCTCAGCGTATTTCAGGTTGCTACTAGTTACCAGACACTCAACTTGTTTGTTGGTGGTGGGGCTTAAAGAAAAGGCACTAGCGTCACCCAGTGTATGAGCGTCTTTTTTCCTTGAGGAGCTCCGCTCTGGAAGCCTATGAGAAATGCATAGACTGGAAAATAGCCCCGCCTTCTCGCAGGCTGCAGCGGGATGTATTTGGAAAATTTTACCATAAAACCACATAGCGTTAATCTCACGTTAAAAAAATTATCGCCGTTAAAATGGCCTCGCGTTAACGCGATAATAACGCGATAATTTTGACAGCACTAATATATATATATATATATATATATATATATATATATATATATATATATATATATATATATATATATATATATATATATAAAACTGTAACTGGAGCGTGTCACAATCCCTCTGGGATTATTAAAGTATTTCTGATTCTGATTGTGAAAAGGGAAAGAGCAATTCTACTGGACGGGCACCAGCCAGCATAATAGTGATAAGCAGCCCCAGTATCAGCCTCAGGGAGCCAGAGGAAGAGCTGGAACCCATTAGGGAGAGGAAGAGAAAGGCCGATGTCCCCGAAGAGTCCTCTAAGAAGAGGCAGAGAGTCTCTGAGCCAGAGCAAGGCACCAGCAGCTCAGTTTCTGACAAATGTGAGCCCAACACTGAAATAAATGCACCTCAGCAACTCCTGAAGTGGGAACACAAACATCCTTCCTTTTTCTGCTTAGGCTAAAGACAAGCTATTTTACTCCTTCTCAATTTTAGTGTTAAGAGAGGAAATGTTATGACTTCTATGTTTAAAGGTTTAATTCAAAGCCAGACAGCTTTTAATAGCAAAGCTAGAGCTAACATAAATAACCCCCTTAATCAACCATTCGCAGTGTAAAGCAGGATGGTGGCAGAGTCATGCTGTGGGACTGTTCCTCTTTAGCAGGCACAGGGAAGCTGGAAAACTCATTGGTTTGCGATTAGAGAGTAAATGAAGGTGAAAAGTTACAGAAGAGGGAAAAGTTTTGCTTGATCCAGTATTAATGAACCATTTATGGGAAAATTATCTTCATATGAATAAAGAAGTTGATTCTGAATCATTGACAGCCTCTGGACATTTCTAATGCTTACTATAAGAGAATAATTGCTGCTATAATCAGGTTAAAATAACAGAGTTCCTGCACAAATGGTTCAAATGGTCAAAGTTAAATTCAACTCAGTTTAAGAACTTGAAAGTTTTCAATATTTATGAAAGTATTTCTAATTCAATCAGGTCGTCAGCATAGATATTAGTCTTATTTTTTAAGAAGGTTTAGCTTACTAAAATTTGAAGAAATCATAAGAATAATTTTATCCACCCTGAAAATATAAAAGGAAAATATTTGATCCCCGACAGGAATGTAAACAGAAGGAACTGCAGACATTTTCTGATCCTTGAAAAACCCAAACAGAAACAAAGAGTTTGGAGGTTCATTGAAAGCAACAGACATGATGTCTGCATCTCGGACTGCTGTTGTTCATCATTAACATCAATAATCTGACAGTATTCACAGCTTTATTATAATCAGATGATTTCTCTGTTCACTCTTAGCTGAGTTTGAAAGAAAATATAAGCAGCTTGGACTGATTGGCAGAGGGGGCTTAGGATCCATCTACGCTGGCCTTCGCCTGGAGGATTCATTACCGGTTGGTATTATATTGTGTTCTTGGCCTCCTGTCTGTCTTTGACTCAAATCTAAGCAGGCATCCTGAAAGCATCACTGCCGATGTCTGCAGAAAGAATAACACTTGCACTTGTGTCCAACAGGTGGCCATCAAGTACATGGACATGAGGATAGGTCACATCAGACTGAGTGAAGTGAGTGAACTGGTTTAGAAGCAGCCGGCCTCCCAGTCATCTTAGTAGAGAGTATTTGTCCTTTGCTGTTAGTTACACAATCAGGTCATTGTGGTTTTTTTAAGGTGGACAGTGTTCCCCTGGAGGTGGCCCTCATGCAGAAGGCCGGAGGTGAGCCAAATGCAGTGGGGGTGTTTGCTGCCGTCACCCTCCTGGACTGGTACCTTATGGATCAGGACCTGCTCATTGTAATAGAAAGGCCACCAGCATCCATGAACCTTTTGGAATACGTGTCCTGCAGAGGAGGTCGCTTGGAGGAAGACATGGCCAGGGTAGGGAGGCTGGAGGTTGGATGTTTTTTGCTACGTCTGCATTCGCTGGCAGACTAAGAGCTTTTCTGCTTTTTCCATTTAACAGCTGCACCAACAACTTTTATCTTTGATAAACCGTCATTTCTTAATTAAATGTGTAACATAATAAAAAGGACCCACTAATAATTACTAAATGAGTTCTTAACAGTAAGGAAATGTGATGGAAACTTCTTTCCTAGTTTGACTTGAGTATTCAGTTTTTATTTTATTCTGCAAACCTTTTAGATTAGGAAATAAATTGTGCAATCAGACAAAGGAAACCTGATTAAATACAAAAGGCATTTTCCAAAATGACAATAATTGTATTAATACTGAGTGAAAGAATATATTGTTATTAAGTCTATTTTCTGGACTGCACCTTTCATTTTCTTACCCAGGGCTCATTACAGTCGGACCTGTAGAATGCGTCCCTTAAGTAAAACCTGTCTGACAACATGAAGCTGGCTAAAATCTCAGAAATTAAAACATCATGAAGTTCATTGAAATCAAGTCAACAGATGAAAACCAAAGTTATTGAAATCTGAAAGAAAACAAAATATTTTGAAGAGTGAGAAACTTAGAGTGATTATAGACAAATGGAGAAAACAGAGAGCAGTGGTGAACCATCCCAGGAGGAGCTGGAGCATCCAGATTCACGGCTCAGCAGCTCATCCAGGAGGCCAGAGACGCTCTGCAGGCCTCGTGGAGAGAGGGGCGTCCATGGAAGAGTTTTAAGACAAAGAGAAAACAAAGGCCGGTCTCACGTTTGATCAAAAAGCAAACCGATGATCCCCAAGACTTTTAGCAAAACTATTTATAGGCTGATGAGTAAAAAAGGGAACTTTTGGGAAGATGTCTGTCAGGAAAAAATGTGCGGCGTTTCTACAGCCTTTTGGAACAAAACTTTGAGTGAGGAAAATCTGACCGTTAGAGCGAAAAAATAAAGGATAAGCAAAAGTTTATGGAGTGAATTTTATGACATTATTGTTGCAAGCAAAGAACATTTTTAGTTGAAGGAAGTATTAAAAAAAATGCATTTCTGGAATGAAACAGTTTGAATCAAAAAGTGTTTTTTTTAAGCATACTTTATAGTTTGTTTGTTTTTTGTTAGTTTTTTTAACGGGTCCCTCCTTCAGAGGAAACCCACCCCCAAATGTGACCAAACGTGATCTGGGATAATGAAATTTGAAAAGAATGCAATTTAAAAAACTCAGTCTGATAAAAAAAAAAAAAAAAAAAAAAACACAAAATCTTAAAAAATTTAAATAAAACATTTGAAAAAAATTACATCTGAAATATAAATTTGAGAAAAAAAAAAAAGAATACAAGAATATCAGAAAACAACTTAGTTTTTTCCTCAAAACCTTTCTCCCAATTTCAATTAGCAAAAATATGTTTTTCTTACAACAATAATGGAACAACATCCCCTCCATAAAATTCCTGTGCGCCGATACAAAAGATTAACGCCTCTTATCATGAAGGCTTGATGTCAGCTGTCCCCACAAACAGAGACTCAACCAGTCTTTAGGTTGAGGGGAAAATAATCCATCTGGGTTTAGATACCTTCTCTCTCTGTCTCTGATCAATGGAAAAAGCATTTTGTTTATAATTTAATTTATCTTTTTCTAATAATAAATTTCCTATAATGATCTGAATCAATAATGTGTAAAAAAAAAATAAATAAATAAAAACCAAAGAAATCTTTAAGAAGAGAATACATTTGCTAAAGTTTTATTTAATCTCAACAACTGAAGATGAGATCTTTAATGATAAAGACACGTTTTTCATTGTTTTATTCCAGATTCTTATGAAACAGATAGTGTACGCTGCCATAGACCTCCAAAATAAGGAGATTTTCCACCGAGACCTGAAGTGTGAAAACAAACCGGTGGAAATGGGGCAGGAGCTTCGCATCCGGATTATTGACTTCGGCTGTGGAAGCTTCCAGACGACCAAAGTCTACAAACGTTTTAGTGGTGGGTTTCTTCTTTGTTAAACATTTAACTAAGATCCTCTTTGAGTCATTTCCTTTAGAAACCAAATGGACGAACAAAGCATAACCCCTTGAACCCTACGGACCCACCGGCGGGTCCAGCTGCTACATGACCTCGTAATTTTACCAAACCCCCAGTATTGATGTAAAAAACATATTTGGCACAGTTTGGTGACATTTATGGATAAATGTGCCAAACTGGCCCCTCCGCCTAAGAAATTTCTCACTAATACCATTCTAAAATAAATATGATTCATCTGATTGAGTCCAAATTTGGTATATTTTTACACAACATTTAGATTTGAAAGTCTGTACTACTTTTTTGTGCTATAAATAATATTTTGGTAGTGTTTTGCAATGTTTATTTCAAAGAAAATTTTGGCGAGGTTCGAAAAATGCAAAATATTTTGTATTTTGTCCCTAATATTTCAGGCAGGGTCAAAGCTACAATGGTGCTGACACCAGAAAACCATTCTATGACATCTTACCTTTACAGACGTACCAAAAGTTTCTTCTTAAATCTAATAGCTTTGAGGCTATAAGTTATTTACTTTTGTGTGTTTTTGTCAGGCAGAAATTTATTTATACCCCCTTAGGGTGTAAGAGGATAACAGTCTGCTCTGACTATGCCTGTATTCCAGGTACTCTTGCATTCGCCCCCCCAGAGTGGTTCAGCTGTAGAAAATACAGACCTTCTCCGACCACGGTTTGGCAGCTGGGCGTCATCCTGTTTCAAATGCTGCACAGGTGCCACTTTGAAACCAGACTTTTTACACGGGGCCTCATTAAGTTCAACAGAAAACTTTCGAAAGGTATAGGAACATAACCAGCAAGTGCCTTGCTAGTTACCGCCCGCCTGTGCTTCTGACCATTAACCCTTGGCTTCTCTTTCCAGAGTGCCTGGCTTTTCTGCACCTATGTTTGGAGGAGGACAGTAGGAGACGACCCACCCTGGAGGATCTCCGTTTTCATTAACGGGGGGACAGGGCTCGATTTTAACCATCGCCCGATCGCCCGGGGCAAGTAGTTTTTGCTGTCGGGAGAGTACAAATTTCATTGCATTTGCCTGCCAGGGCCTCAAAAGCAAAATTTAAAGGGGGTCTTAAATTGTGTCAAAAATAAATTAAATAAAATGTTCTGGCTCCTTAGGAAGCCATTGCTCATATTTGCATATTGTTTCTAAGTTATATACTATAAGCTTTCTTATGTATAATTTTTGATATAGTCTTATTTTGAAAGCACCGGAAGTTGAGCAGTTGGTGTCTTCCTGTTTAAGGAGTAAACACTGAATAGCTACTGCCGCTACCCGATCTGTACCGGTAGCACGATCCGTACCATCAGCTCATTTGCGCCTGCGCAAACAGAATAACTTCCGGGTCGCCAAAAAATAATGTAATTACGGTACTGAAAAAACTTTATTTATATCCTTAAATAATTAAAGAATACTAAACTACATCGTAAAGACAATATTGAAGATTTTTCTGAAAGAAATGGATGCTTTTTAAATTCAATCCATTGTATTGCTTGACGTCATCATCAGACATGCTAAGAGTAGTCTGGGAATATATTATTGCGTAACGTTTATCTGATGCACTCTATGATAATAGAGTGAATGCACTCTACAAAAAGAAACCCATGCCTCTAAAAAATACAAAAGAATAAAAAAGTAAGAAAAAGGAAATATTGCCACCGGAAGTTATTCTGTTTGCGCACGCACAAATGAGCTGATGGTACGGATCGTGCTTCCGGTATGTCGCTAGCTAGCGGCTAATGTTAACATGTTGTGTGTGTCATTATGTGTTTCTGTGCATATTCAGGGAATATGTTGAGTTTATTATTTTAGGAGGATTGTGTCTGTTTATTTGGAATTGTGCCTGTTTACACAAAGACTTACGCACATTATTTCTTTGTTGCAGTTTTACCATTCATTCATCCAGCCAATAAATCCAAAGAAAAGGCTTACAGTGTGGTTATTGGAAATGATGGTTATCTACCTGCTAAGCTAAGAGTGAGGGCAGGACATAAAATATTTTTTTGTCGCTAATGGTCACTAAAATGTTTTTAAGCTCAACATGTCCAGTATTAAAATTCAAAACCTTTATTCACAAATATGCTCTGTTTTTTGCGAAGTGGAGCCAGCCAGTCCCGTTCGCATATGCAAATTAGCCATGTGCTTTTCCGCAGTTAATAACACGGGCAACGCGGAACAGATTGGGTGAAGACAGCAGGTCTTCACTGCTGTTTGTGGACCTCAACGGACCTCCTCTGGACAAATTCGACCCATTTCCATTCGTCAGAAACTGGATTAAAGCAGGAAATGTGCGTGCATGAAAGAGAGAGACAGACAGACAGACAGTCTTTGTGCGTGTGTGTGTTTTCATACACTGACTGTCTGTTCAGGCTCTTGCCCGCTCCACCAGATTCACAGAAAGCTTCATCTACCAAGCTGTCAGGAAGTTTTGTTCAAAACAAAAGGGTCACCTTTGATTCTGTAGATTTGACTCCAGGAGAGACTTTAAATAATAAGGAGAGTTTTGTGTCTATAAGCCCAGTGCAGACAGAAATGTCATACAGTCCCGCTCCTATCGGTTAAGACCACGGGCACTGTTTGGCTTTGTTGCAAATGAAATTAGCTTTCGCACTAGGGTAGGCAAGGATAATTCTAATAAAATATACCTGAGACACTGCTTTGCGTAAAAAGTACAACAGAGATTGGATGATTGTGCAATGTTAAAAGCAAAATACAAACATTGCTTCGATATTTTTTGAAGATGGGATGTGGATTACTTCAAATTGTCTAGGGCAAAACTAAAACAAAATACAGCACATAAAGAGTACTGGAGCTCATTTTATATTCATTAGAAGATGACAGAAATATATATATATATATATATATATATATATATATATATATATATATATATATATATATATATATATATATAAATTGTGTGAGATGGAAGAGAGAGAAACCTGGATGGAGCAGGGGAGATGAGAGAGAAAGGCCAATTGTGGATATTTTTTTGAACTATTTAGGTTTATATGTATGTACATTTCTTCCTAAATGTATTTGTGTATTTTTTGGGATAAATATTTTTCTTTAATGAAGGGAAGAGGAGCTCTGATGATCCTCTCTGCTGTTCTCACCACTCTCCTCACCTTCTTCCAGTGTGAGGCGCTGCACCCTCCACACCACACAGTATTTTTTGGGATAAATATTTTTCTTTAATGAAGGGAAGAGGAGCTCTGATGATCCTCTCTGCTGTTCTCACCACTCTCCTCACCTTCTTCCAGTGTGAGGCGCTGCACCCTCCACACCACACAGAGAACGCTGATCAGAACGCTCTCTATGGTGCTTCTGTAGAACGTGCTGAGGATGGGTGGGGGGAAGGTGGGCTTTCCTCATCCTCCGCAAGAAGTACATGCGCTTTTGTGCCCACTCAGTGATTCTCTAGCTTTGATTTAATTTTGCTTGCCTCTTTTTTATTTTTCAATCTATGTAAAAGAGTGTCTTTACTGGTGCTGTGGCACTGTGTTTGTTCACAGAAAGATAGCACAGCTACTCTGACACCATTTGAGGTTATGTATTTTGTCATTTGCTCATCGGTCATCACTGCCTTGTCAACCTGCAAACAGGATAGAGAGAGAAATAATAGTGTCAGATCCAATGAATCTGAAATCTAAAAAATATCTTTTGTTTATTTTTCTACCTAGAGTATTGAGATGCATCAAGGCAATCAGAAATCTAGTTTAGCACATATTACATACCATTTATGTATTCCACTGTATTCCAATTTATTCAATGTAGTCACCGATTGTTCTTGAAGAAGTTTTAATTTTATTATACTAAATTATGCTTTCTCTGCTTTTCCTCAGAGTAGCTTTGCCTCGTCTGTTCCTGTTTGGCTGTGACGCCATCCTGGAAAGAAACATCATCTGTGCTGCTTCCATCAACACCCTTGTTTATAGATGCTGGAGATCGGCCTGTGTTCCAGTGTGGTCCTGTTTCTCTGACCGTGACTGGCTGGATGTGCTCTCTTCGTCCTCTGACATTGGAGCTGGCTCAGAGCTCGTCTGCCTGGCTGTGTGTTTCCTGGACGGGGCCGCCTTTTACAGCTGCTTTTGTGTCTCTGCTTGTGTCTCCTTGAACCCCAGTCGGCCTCGGCAGATGGCCGCTCACACTGAGCCTGGTTCTGCTGGAGGTTTCTTCCTGTTAAAATTGAGTTTTTCCTCTCCACTGTCACTACAAGCATGCTTAGTGCGAGGGATTGTATTTGAGTCAATGAGTCAATGCAATCAACTGGCTTTCCTTAGATAGAAAACTTTGTATCAATTTGACCGTATGATCTGGTTGAACTGTTAAGTGCCTTGAGATGACATGTGTTGTGAATTTGGCGCTATATAAATAAACTGAATTGAATTGAATTATACTGTCTTCACATTCGTTCTGGTGCAAGTCCACTTTTGTGAATTAAATGTTACCATTAATCATTTAATAAATTAATGCACCATATAATTAGGAAGGCGAGGATTCCTTGATTCAACATAGAAAAATTAAAAACTTCTCCTGTGGTTTACGTTTTCTCTTTCATTGGCCAAAAAAATTTTGTGTCCAGGTTACGTCAACCTCAACAAAGCCAAAAACTGACCCTATTCTGGTTGAGCTTTATAACTAAAACTCCACCTATAACAAAGTATATACTGGATAGGTTTAGAGTAATCTATGAATTTGCATACATAACCCATTTACCTATTTTAAAAATAATGCATTTAATCAACATTTATCTTTAGGATTAATAATTTGATATAAATATTTAATTTGCAAATTAATTTGAAATGTCTTCTACATTAATTAATGTATGTTTATATAAGGTATTCATGCTAATAAAACAAAAAAGAGTGCACTGTCAAAGATCTTTATCCAGTTGTAATTTATTTATTTTATAGTTTTACTCTAATGCTTAATAAAATAGCCAGCAAATGCATATTGGAAAGGTTTCCGACTGCTCGCAAGACTTACTTTGCTAAATTACACTTTAAGCAAGGCTCACCAGGACACGCCTTGCTCTTTAAACCACCCGTGCCTCAAAACGTGTTGCTCTATTCATTTCACTAACTTTATACAATGATAAATCACTGACAAGGAACGTTAACGAGCTGGTCATGAC
The DNA here is from genome assembly GCF_016077235.1 of Cyprinodon tularosa. NCBI lineage: Eukaryota > Metazoa > Chordata > Actinopteri > Cyprinodontiformes > Cyprinodontidae > Cyprinodon > Cyprinodon tularosa. Next base: position 46,448 of record NW_024038252.1, read on the forward strand.
AATACAGGTTTTCTGATATGAAAATTAACCAAAATTTACACTCTACGGTATGTAGGACAAGCCAAAGTTACTATAGCAACCAGATTTATCCTCTACTCAAGTTTCATCATATCATGTTATTATTGTTATTAGGCTACCGGTCAAAGCCAGTCTGCATCTGGACAGAAAAACTTCCGGAAAAAGCACCACAGTGGAGGACTTTATATAAGCCTCCAATTTAAAAAAAACGAACTGGTGATCTCCAATGGAGGATTTGAAACAGTGCCATTGCCACAAACTAATTTTTATCGACTATTAATCGCTGTGTTTTAAACAAGTGTCCTTTCTGCTGTTTGTCTGACAATGTCTTCCTCGTTTTTATGGAATGCACAAGACTAAGGACAATTTTTACCCTTTTAATTAGTTTTTTTTAGATGGTTTTTACAAACGCTCTTTTTATCTGAGAAGTTTGCCAGAATAGAAAAAATAAGCCAAAGGCCCAACTTTAAAAAATTTTAAGCAGTTAATGAAAGATGGTCATTTACCTGTCCCGCAAAGACAGACGCCAGGAAGGACCTCACCTTGATGCCGTAGCTCTGTCGAGGTGCAATGTTGAAGCCAGAATAAGGCTGGAGTTTCATGTCCACAGAGCCACACAGAACATGGAGGATTTTATTCAGCTGTGGGGTTTTAACAAAATGTTATTTCCTATGTCAGATGAAGGACAACTACAATTAAAAAAAACTCCTCATTTAAGGATTTTTAGCTGACACTTATTATTACATTAATAGTGATTTTTAACTGACACTTGTTTTACGTCAATTGTTTATTTTTTGAATTGTGTAAATAAAGTGTTGTTAAAAGTCAAAAAATCTTCTTCTTCTTTTGTTTTTTTATTGGCGGATGGCAAACAACTTAAGGTGCATATACCGCCATCTAAAAGACTGGAGTGTGGTCCTCAATGATGTGAAAACTTTAGCATGATTGAAAAACTATCACTCCTTTTTCCAATTTTATTTCTTTTCAACCGTTTGACTTCAACTACTTTCCCTCCTGATATATTACATTTAATGTCTGCAGCTGGCACATCTGGAGAAATACATTAAATAATGGCGAACACATATGTTCTGTTATCTAGCATTCTCCCCCTCACATTTTCACCGAGGACTTGTGTTATATACAGTGCCCTTTATTTTTGCTTAACATTAATGCAAATGATCAATAAAGACACACTTTAATATATTTCACTTTTCCAACCAGTGAGTTGATTTCCTTAGTAGGTTTGATCAGATTCCACTTACCAAAGGACACGCCTCTTTGACCGTTTTCAAAACCATTTTAAACTCTGTCATCACAACTTTCTCCTTCAGCCTCAGAAACAGATGATTCTGTATGCTGTCTTGATTTTTTTGCGTTTGCGTTTTACTTTTGGAGTATATCATATTCTTTCATTTTCCGCCATCACAGCCCTCATCCATTTCCGTGAGATCTCTTCCTGACACGTCATTTCCCTCTGACATCTTTCCAACTATTCACAGCCTGGCAGTCCACTGCCAATACCATAGCCCCACTTTGCACTCCCACTTTTGTGTGTCTATTTTACTTCCGGTTTGCTGACATAGGAAAACCTTTTGCAATATTTTTGCGGGATCTTCTAAAATATTTTTTTCCCTCCATGTCCCTTTAAAGATCACATCCGTGCCTCATTTGGTATCCTACGCTTCACCTTATGTTCTGGTCTCTGCCTGCTTACATTCAACCATAAGTGGTCAATGCAAAGCAAAACATAAAATAAAATGTCATTGTGTAGTTGAATAAGCAAAATGTTATTTAAAGCTACAGTGTGTAATAATTACAGGCATATAAATTCAGAAATTTAATATATTATACATAACTATGTTATTTATCATCACCTATGAGCTCAGCCTTTTAACCATAACATTTGCGTTGCCTTAGAATTCGTTATTTATAATTACATAGGAGCGGGTCTCGCAGCCATGGAGGCTGACATCTTTGCACTACGGCAGCGCAGAGGCAACAAACTAGCGATTGCGAGATCTCCCATGACGCTCGAAAATAACTACGGCAAGTTGAGAGAGATGAACTGAGACGGTACTGAACAGTAGATGGCAGTATTATGCCTGAGAAGCGTTTAGTCTGCCTGAAACCAAAGAAGAAGAAGAAGCAGGTATACTGCGCCTCGGTAACAAGAAAGGTAAACAAGGCGGCAGGCGTGAGTGACTTTGCAAACTGTTTGGCACTGTGTGGCCAAACATCAGACGAATGGAGGATCATGTCTACTCTGTATCACAACGAAAAGCGGCGGACACCGAACCCCCGTCATCTAAGAAGCGACAAGAAACGACAAAAAACACGGATCAACATTGGCACGGCATTTACACGATGGAAGTCACTGATGGAGGAAAAAGGTTTTCAAAGTGACGCTCAAGTTGCCAGTTTTCTCTTGGACAGGTAATTAATCCTATACACACAATTGTCTAATATCACTGCAGTTTTTGGAGTACAGGATGCTCAGACCTGTCTAAAACAATAACATGCTGCGTGATGATGCTGTTACTCTCCAGTATACTTATTCAGCAACGTCCCTGACGTTTCACAGGTAATGATTCAGTAATTTTCTGTAAAATAATTTTCTGGATATATACCTCGGTTACTTCTCTCCGGCTCCTTTGGAGATCTTCAAGCCTTTCCTCCTCTGCTCTCACCCCGCTGGCTCCCCTCTCTCGCCTGGCCCCAGCTGCACGCTCACCCCGGCCTCTCTGCCCTCTTCCTTTCCCTCTTCCTTGCCTTGTAACCCCCGTGCCACAAACAAGACTTGGACTCTGTAAACGGGGAATATATATTCTTCCAGCGAACACAATCTCGCTGTTAAACTAATGACTACAATTACTGCGTCTGTTTATATCACCATGCAAAGCAGCTCACCAAAACGTCACAACGACGTAGAAAAAATAACGGGTATATTTATTATCTTAAGTCTACATGAAATCTATACCCTACACAGACTAATGAAATACTATCTGTAAAATTATCTATGTAAACAAACCTCATCACTTGAGAAGGTAGGTGATGCGGACGTCGTGGAAGACATTTTGTCCCGTAACGCTCGCCGTACTGTTGGGGGGGAGAAGCGGTGGGGGGGAGACGTTCATGTTGCTGCAGTCTGCAGTCTGACCGCTAGATGTCGCTGAAAATTACACACTGTAGCTTTAATGGTTACCATGGAAAACACAGCCCAGAGAGCATTTAAAAGCGCACTAGTGAGCGAGGTGTTAAGTCAGATAAATCTGTTTAGTAGCAACAGTAAAAAAAAAGGAAGTAATATTATTGGTACTTTTATTTCATTATTTTATTTATTTATTTTGTTTATTTATTTATTTTTGTGTGTCCTGTTTTGCCATTGTAGCTCTGGGAATCAATGTCTCAGAGCTAGGTAATAGCACAACAAATTGCTATGGTTGCAAAAGTGCAAAATGGTTGTTGCCATATGCTTTGTAATTATGTATAAAACATTATCAGAAATGGTTTAGGGAATAAAATCATATGAAACAGTTACAGAGATGGAAAGGAAGCTGAGAAAGGGAGCAGTTATATGAAAAATGGGGGGAAGAAAGAGATAAACAGAGAGAGAAAAGAGGGGGAGAGAAAAAGGGGGAATAAAAAAGACAAAAAAAGAAGAAATAAGAAACAGAAAATATACAGTAGCTCCCAGAAGACTGCTTCTGCTTATGCATGAAATGAGAAGGAAAGAAATTAGAGAACAAAGCAAAAACAGCAAGACAAAAACAAAAAAACATACTAGCAACAAGAGGGGCAAGTATTATACAGGCATCAGTCAATACATGTACAGTGTATGTAAAGCAAAACCAATGATTAGTGTTGTAGTTAAGACCACACCAACAACATTACTTAGACCGGGGAGTACTTAGAACAAGACAAGGCCAAGACATTTAGAGGTCGAGACCAAGACAAGACCAAGACCATATATAGATGTATAATTTTCTCTGATTTTTTCTCAAAGCTACACACTTCAAATAGTAGAAAACTCGTGCAGTTTCATTTAAGAGAGAAATAATGGATAAAGTCGAGTCAGTAGCAGCTAATTTAACACTAATCAATATATTTTTTAGTGAGATTTTTCATTTTGGAAATACAAACATGTAATTATTTGAACAAGTTCTCTTTGCAGTTATTAAATGAAAGTAACGTTTTTTACTTAACTCGGAGAAATAAGAAAATACAAGGATCAAAGGGAAATCAGAACTTAATAATCTTTAAAATTATAATAAACCTTGGATCTATTAGTTTTATCCTGTGTTTCAATTGATGTAATCAAAGTTATTGTTTTTTAAGCTGCTTAATCTTTTAAGCTAGACTTGGCTTCCTTGGACTTACAGTATTGCCTGTAAAGCTAATAATATCACCTCTATTAAAGCTACAGTGTGTAATAATTACAGGCAAATAAAGTCAGAAATTTAATATATTATACATAACTATGTTATTTATCATCACCTATGAGCTCAGCCTTTTAACCATAATATTTGCGTTGCCTTAGAATTCGTTATTTATAATTACATAGGAGCGGGTCTCGCAGCCATGGAGGCTGACATCTTTGCGCTACGGCAAGCGCAGAGGCAACAAACTAGCGATTGCGAGATCTCCCATTACGCTCGAAAATAACTACGGCAAGTTGAGAGAGATTAACTGAGACGGTACTGAACAGTAGATGGCAGTATTATGCCTGAGAAGCGTTTAGTCTGCCTGAAACCAAAGAAGAAGAAGAAGCAGGTATACTGCGCCTCAGTAACAAGAAAGGTGAACAAGGCGGCGGCAGGCGTGAGTGACTTTGCAAACTGTTTGGCACTGTGTGGCCAAACATCAGACGAATGGAGGATCATGCCTACTCTGTATCACAACGAAAAGCGGCGGACACCGAACCCCCGTCATCTAAGAAGCGGAAACACGACGAGAATAAACGCAAGCATGACAAGAAACGACCAAAAAAAGTTGCCAGTTTTCTGTTGGACAGGTAATTAATCCTACACACACAATTGTCTAATATCACTGCAGTTTTTGGAGTACAGGATGCTCAGACCTGTCTAAAACAATAACATGCTGCGTGATGATGCTGTTACTCTCCAGTATACTTATTCAGCAACGTCCCTGACGTTTCACAGGTAATGATTCAGTAATTTTCTGTAAAATAATTTTCTGGATATATACCTCGGTTACTTCTCTCCGGCTCCTTTGGAGATCTTCAAGCCTTTCCTCCTCTGCTCTCACCCCGCTGGCACCCCTCCGGAGCCTGGCCCTAGCTGCACGCCCTCGCCCTCTTCCTCTCCCTCTTCGTCGCCTTGTAACCCCCGTGCCACTAACATGACTTGGACTCTGTAAACGGGGAATATATATTCTTCCAGCGAACACAATCTCGCTGTTAAACTAATGACTACAATTACTTCGTCTGTTTATATCACCATGCAAAGCAGCTCACCAAAACGTCACAACGACGTAGAAAAAATAACGGGTATATTTATTATCTAAAGTCTACATGAAATCTATACCCTACACAGACTAATGAAATACTATCTGTAAAATTATCTATGTAAACAAACCTCATCACTTGAGAAGGTAGGTGATGCGGACGTCGTGGAAGACATTTTGTCCCGTAACGCTCGCCGTACTGTTGGGGGGGAGAAGCGGTGGGGGGAGATGTTCATGTTGCTGCGGTCTGCAGTCTGACCGCTAGATGTCGCTGAAAATTACACACTGTAGCTTTAAATGCTTTAAAGCCCTCCTATAAAAGTGAGAGAAACAAGTTTTAAAAGAACCACTCAATAATAACCAAAACAAAAGTTTTATTTCCAATGCTGTTCACTATATATCAGAGTAATTTAATCTTCCTTATATCTGCTCACTGGTTCGAATATATTAGTATGCACACCAACTGGTATGTGCACGCTTCCTCTTGCCATACCTCAAACAGAAATAAATCTGCTTGAGGTATGGCAATAAATGTATTTGTAATATATCCACGTGTCCCACCACCAATAAAACCAACCAGTGCTTTCGATCAGCATCCAACCTAATAGAGAAGCATCAATGCACATGAGAACAAAGGTACCCCTCACCGATGGGGACCATAAGAAAGGGAAACAGGTCCCATTAATGCTTAGGGTCTAGGATGGTTAGTAGTTGCCAAACACTAGGAGCCAAGCCCCTTAACCTCACAAGAAGACAGAGACATATTGACACACATCCTCACATTCATAAAATCCCACCTCTGCACCCCAATAGATATAAACAGGCATTCAACAAAATGACACTGAATAGTAGACATTGATCCCACAAAAAAAAATTAAAAAATGGGACTAGGGGACTAGGGGAAGACCCAAGTGCAGCCCAGATCTTGTTCTGAACATAGATATCCATAATAAAGGCTAGATGTCTTACGGCGGAGTCTCAAACGTCATCACTGGCGGCCATCTTACCTCAGACAGGCTTTCTGTTGTGCTCTGTGGTACCTAAGGTGAGTGATCAGCACGAACACAAATAGTCTTACCTCACTGAGTTCTTGACGGATTTACAAACAGTTTGGTTTCTTACAAACATTATGAACGTGGCTATTTTTCTTGATGCTTGAACATGTCGAAATTGCAGATTTTCTTGTCGAAAAATTACTTAATCGCGCAGCATAGTTGTGCATCAGGGCTACTTGCACAAGTTATCAAGGCTGAGACTATTAGTCAATTATATAGGTTTTAGTGACACCAATAACAATTGTATGACAATTAATCTTTGGTGTAAATTACAATCTTTGTGGATGTGGTTGTGGTTATTAGTTGGCTAATAACAATAATCTGAGTGTTGTTGTATTTTCCTTATTAGCCTAACATTAGCTGGCTAATAACAAGAAGCTGCAATGTGAGACCTAGGCTGCGTCTCAATTCGCAGGCTGCGTACTTGGTAGTACGCATTTTGAGGCCGGTGACGTCACAACGCTGCGCGGAGGCCGTCCCATTTGGCAAAAATTCTGAGGACGCTTAAAATGCAGCCTCAAAATGCGTCCTCCTTTTCCCCGAATTCTGAGGATGCATCGCTACCGTCCTTAGTGGCCTCGCCTCCCGCTAGATTTCCCGAGGTGCTTTGCGTGCTTTTTTTTTTTTTTTAGTTGAAGAAAAAGAAGAAGAAGAAGAAGACAGAAAAAAAGGCGGAAAAAATGGAAAGCAGTTGCAGCGCCGGCAGTACTACGATGGAGTACACTTTTAAATGTGAGTATTATTTTTGTTTTATTTTACTGAACATGTATTAAAATACATGACGGTAACGGAGCCACCGGGATGTGTAGAGCAGCTAAAGCTAAAGCTAAGAGCTAACCTGTTGATACGAGACGCTCAACAACATTTGAAAGCCTTCATAAAAATGTCACAATTATTAACCTACATCTTGTAACTTTGCTGATAGCCCTCACTAATCGGAATTATTTATTCTCATACAGTTTATTACACAGGATTAGAACTGTCAAAGCTTAATGCAGCTGAAGAAATAACATGAATCCAGCTGTACTGGGCTGTTAATACTGTAAACATTTTGTTTTAATACTCAATAATGTATAGTTATTTTACAGTACAGTAAAATAAGGTTTAAAGTATAATTCACTTGAAGAACAATGCCGGTATAATTATACAGAACAATCATTTTGCCTGTTGACTTAACAGAAATATGCTTTACATGTCATTTTGTTCCAGGGAGCAGGGAGCAGACAGAGGAGTTGATCAAACTCCGTGGGCAAAACAACCACCTTTTCACCGGCGCCAAAAATACTGCAGCAGTTGGTTGGAGGTAAGAGTTGAGGCATAATTCCACATACATGTTGCATTTCTATGTAAAAGTCACACAAGATAAAATAAGTCCTGTTCAAACACCAACGTACAAATATAATCTTTTGATCACATGATATGATGCCCAGATGCCACTTTTTATCAATCTTATATTTGTGATAGAAGTGATCCTAGTGTGTTTATCTCTTCTCATTTCTCTTGTTTAGAACGATCCTGCAGAAAATGGGCCTGGAGGGAAAAGTTGAGCCACAACAGGCCAAAAAAAAGTGGGACAACCTAAAAAAAAAATACAAAGTATGTTCAGGTTTGGATAATGTAATGAAATACACACTGTTAAAGAAAAATGATTATTTTTAGACTTTAATACACTTAATCTTATGGCATGTGTAAAAGGTATTTTGTGTACTCTCCTTGTGAACATATTTCTTATTTTGAACAAGTTTGTGAAGATAACCTCTCCTTGAACCAGATTACTAAATTTGGATTTGTTCATGAGAATTTATGGTGAGGCCCCCTGCATTCCACGGGCTGTCTGTGGGAGCTTATCTTGTGTTTTATGACCCTAGGAATTCTAGATGCCAGGACAAGCTTTCCGCCTTTTCTTGTTAAAACAAAGAAGCAAATGACCCCAGATGTTTGCAGTAAATAAGGGGAAGCCCTAGCAGTGTCAGAGATGGCTTTTGGTTGGAGGACCGAGGGCCAGCCCTTTTTGAATGGATTAGATACAAGAGGATAAAGCTTTCTAAATAGAAGAAAAAGATCAGATTTTGCTCTTGCAAACTCTCCAAAGATGTCTTGTACGTCTTTGCTTTCTTTCCTCCTATGTCAGGTAATGGAATGTATGTCTCTGTTGTTCTGCAGTTTCTGGTGTAGGTTTGTGCATTGTCTTATTTCTAAGTTTATGCATTGTCTTATATTGGATTAAACTCTGTAATTCTGTGATGTCAACACGCCTTGCTGATTTTCATATTACCAAACGCAGCTCGCCGGGTGGACCTGGAGAGGGAAGAAAATGAAAAGCCAACCTTTTTCCAAAGTTAACTATGTTAGAATATTTTCTTCCTTTACAATTGGGGGCTCGTGCCGGTTTTGGAGTCTCGGCGGGCGGCTGTTTGGTCCTGATTGATCCGTTTCGGCCCGACGCTTCGGTGTGGTAAGACAGTATTTGATTATTTTTTAGTTGTCTGAAGCGCCGTGTGTCGTCGGACCGGGGCTGATTTGCTGTGTGCGGCCTCACAGAATTCAGAAGCTGCAGAGGTAGATAAAATCCCTCCTAAAAGAGTCGGTTGTTTAAGGATTTGAATAAATACACATTACAGGGAACTGTGGCTAGTTCAAACAGAGCCTTTACGTTAACTCTGACTTAAGCTGGGTTTTTTAAAAGAAGGTTTTATTGATTGATTAATTGATTAATTAATAAAGATTAATTTATTCTATAACCCTGAGGAACAATGCCTGTGCCTCTAAAAAAAGAATTTCGGGTGTCTGTGTATTAAATATGTTTTTATTACTGCTTTAAGGGACAATTTTAAGGTAATGACGATTACATATTTTGGTGTCACAATCTGGTTGAAGCTGAATCATCTGCTTGTGCAGTGAAATTAATATGAAACGAGAATTCAGCCTTGGCTTAAAGCAGATAGATGTAGTTATTAGGAAATTGTGTTATCCACTTTGACTAACAACACTAACAAACTAACCTAAATTCTAACTAAATAAACTTGGTTTATATTTCATATGGGTGACTGATTGGACATGTTGAAATTTTAGCAT